>NC_084733.1:94907969-94944475 GCF_033978785.1 Entelurus aequoreus
CATTACATGTGTTACAACATTCACAGTCAAGGTCATAGGGAACTTGTTTAACCACCATTACATGTGTTACAACATTCACAGTCAAGGTCATAGAGAACTTGTTTAACCACCATTACATGTGTTACAACATTCACAGTCAAGGTCATAGGGAACATTCCTGGTGTTACCTGACGGCTCAACCACCCAGCTGCGACACCACTACCAAGACTCCTCCATGAGCTCATACCACAGCCTGAAACAACAGGAATGGCTGACATCCAACTGCTCTAACAGTGAAAACCCTGACTGGCTGAGATGCTTCCGTGTGTTCTGCCACCCGACTCGCCATATGTTATGAGTATTTATATATGTTGGAACTCAAGGTGTGGCTGCTCATGTTGACCTATCTTTGCAACAGCTAGCATGGTATAAGATGGACACAATAGTGTCCCACATTGTTCCCTTGCTCTCTGTCTCGCCTACAAAACCAAAGAACTTAGTTCCAATGATAAGACACGGCGTAGCTGCCAAACATTACACCGACACCCAAATACCACATTTTCAATTGTTTAGGTTTAGCCCATGGTTATGTTAAACACATAACTATGGGCTGCACTTTAGACACCTGTAGGCTACGAGGAGCTAGCAGCTACACAACAGCTGAGCTAAAACGACACATTACACATTTAAGCATATCAAATAATTATAGTTGCTCATTACATACACAGTCGTCAAGACAGAAGTCTGATAGAAAGTATTCAGTAACAAACGTGTCTGCATCATTCAACTTTCTACAACATGAGCTTGACTTAATGAATTATTGAGGCCACCAGGTGTGGTAAAAATTCAAAATACTATTGCTAAAGCATCCGCCATAAGGGTAGTATTTTTCTAGTATTGGTGACAATATAAATATAAGCATATTTTGTTACTTTCACCATATTGAATAAGTTACATAAAAGTTAGGGTTCAGATGAGTTTGAGTTAATTGTGATATTGCTAAGGGGTCCCCTACCCTAACACCACCCCCCAGTGGACCATAGAGGCTAAAGAGACAATCATTGACCTCAAACATGACCTGCCCTCCGCTACTTGACTATTAGCTGACCTTTTTCTTAGATGTTTCTGAAAGTGATAGTATGACTAACACAGTCCTTTTTTCAGAAACAGAAGGGGGTGAGTGAGGGTGGATACAGACTCCTTGGAACAAAATCGACAATCATCCGACTCTGACACATTCCATAGTTTTAACGTTTTTCCCGTGGGTAAGAAGTTATAACTAATTTTAATTTGAAAATAACGATTTTACACATCGATAGTACTTTAGTATATCAAATTTAGAATATGGAGGAGGTGAGGGTGAACCATGTATAGTCTTTGATTTCACTGATATGATCAATACGGTACAAGGGAAAAGGTACGTACTGACTTGTGTTGACAATCACAGTGGTTGGCCGGAAGCAACAACAACCTCAAAAGAGGATGCAATATCAGTAATTAAATGACTTGTGAATGACCTAGTACCCCGACATGGTTTCCCCAAAAAGATTAGGTCAGACAACGGCAACCATTTTAAAAAAAATACTCACTTAGCCTTGGTCGAAAAGGCTTTCGGACTAGAATACAGGTTTGGGGTACCATCCTGAGTTCTAAGGTAAGGTTGAAAGGATGGACCAGAACATTAAAAACTAATTGGCTAAAATCTGTGCACAGACCAAATTTAATTGGATTGACATGTTGCAATTAGCGTTAATGATCATTCGAAGGTCCGTGAATAAAACTGTTTTACCGCCCTTTGAGTTTTTCACCCTATGAGCTGCATACAGGTCAGCCATTCACAGGACCAGCAGCCCCCCCCTCCCCCCCCCCCCATGGAAGGAGGACTCAGCGTAAAACCAAAATGGTATTTTACACAAAAAATTGCAGAATTTGTGTGCCAGTTCTTCTGTACAGATTCCCTTCCGGCTGCTGAGAGGGTCAAGATCAAGGTCGTCAAACGCAAGTGGACGGAGCCCAGGTGGACTGGTCCCTTCAAGGTCGTGGAACGGACGTCCCGCGCCCTTCGACTGGCTGGTGGAGGGGACACCTGGTACCACCTCTCCCTCTGCACTACAGCTGAAGAACCTGACAGATTACCAGGGGATGTCATTGCTGACATCGCCACATCATCTGCCCCTCAGCCCAGGAGACGAGAGAGATTTTCTACCTACATTACTCTTTTCAACTTCTATATTGTATGTCCTTGTGTGAGACCAATCCAGTATGCTAAATGTTTCTTAGTTTTTCTTGCTTGTTTGCAGCATAACCATCTGTGTCGTTACATTAAGTGAAAAGTTTGATGTTTATCCCCGTTTTGTTACCTAAATTACTCTGATATTGATAGACGAAAGGCAGGATGTTACACCCGACTAGTTTTCCCTGACGGACTGGTGCTTGGGCGTGTTCTACTGTCTTTGTGTCTCAGTTCATCCTTCCTGACGACAGTGACTGACAAGTGTCTAAGAACATACAGCGGACTTTAAATAGACTGGGTCAAAGGGGATAGCAAGACTTATTTTTGACCTGTGCAGTGTGATTAATTACGGGGGACACAATAGCTATTACCGTGGTAATAACCTCTATATTTGTTACGACTCAACCCTGAACCATTGGTGTCGGATGCAGACAACATACTATGGTAAGTTGTGCCCATCGTCCCTTTTATGTTGTTTTGGGGCTAAAGGAATTATTAAAATTAATGTCCTTGAGAGGGCGTTAACTACCTCTACACCCTCTGTAGCACCTAAAGTACCACCCCACCTCGGTGGTGTTTCAACGGCTCACATCTGTGCGTGCTAATGACATCACCACCGAAGGCCTGGTAACTTTGACCTTTGACCTTAGGAGCGGGTGCAGACAACCTGTGGCTCAGGTGGATGCCAAAACCTGGGTGACTGTGTTGCTTCTTCCGCTGGACGTCCCTTTTCCCACACTTACCCCGCCCCTTTTAAGTTGACTGACATGTGTACCCTTCTGTTGACAATGCCACCCGACTTCTTCCCTTTGTGGCCCAAAAGCTGAATTACACGCGTTTTCAAATTACAGGACCCTCTTCGTCCCCCAACAAATTGGGTGACATTAACCGTTACTGGTGCACCACACTGATAAATGGTTTTAGGATAGGCCCTTGGGCACGAGCTGACTTATTCTGGTGTTGTGGAGAGCACAGATTGTACATTAGAATCCCGACGTCAGCCGTTGGGCTTTGTGCTATGGTTAGACTGGTGACCCCACTCACCAAATTAACACCCCTTGGAACTCCTGTTTCAGCGGCCTCTCTAACTCCCCGCCGCCGTTGAGACTAACCAACCTGACTCGTGACGCAGTTGAGGGACTTGCTGAACAACTTGCCCCGACCTCCTTCAAGACCATCCAGAACCGCACAGCCCCTTGTACTAAGTGTCACTAAAGGGGGTCTAGCAAAGTGGTAACTTTAAGACTTTAATGTGGGGCGTGCTTTATAAGTTTTGTACAAGTAATAAAGATCTCATTAGAATATCTTAAAGGGGGACTTGTTGGAAGCAGATCAGAATCATATCCATATTTAAGTGTTACTTCTTTCTAAACTCCTATAGTCATATAAAGAATAGCTAGTATTCTTCCTTCTTTTGAGTCTCATAGTAAGGTGTTGGCCTTCTAGATTGGAATGTGTCAGAGTAGAGATAACTCGGAGTAGTCTAAACAAAGGGAGTGGGGGCGAGGGACAGAGGGAAGATCACAGGACTTCCGGGGGTTTGAGGGGAGACCGAGCTAGACCGATCTGGACCGGGCTGGGGAACGCTGGTGTGCTAGATTGGTCTCATGGTTGTCCTCTAAGCTTGGAGAATAAACCACAAAATACCAATTACTGCCTGTTGATTGAATATAAACATCAGCTTATGTGCCATAAAAAGAATCTGGGAGAGACTAGCAATTTGAATTCCCCATTGGAGGAATGCTGGTCAACGCAACACCACCATTACATGTGTTACAACATTCACTGTCAAGGTCATAGGGAACTTGTTTAACCACCTTTACATGTGTTACAACATTCACAGTCAAGGTCATAGGGAACTTGTTTAACCACCATTACATGTGTTACAACATTCACAGTCAAGGTCATAGGGAACTTGTTTAACCACCATTACATGTGTTACAACATTCACAGTCAAGGTCATAGAGAACTTGTTTAACCACCATTACATGTGTTACAACATTCACAGTCAAGGTCATAGAGAACTTGTTTAACCACCATTACATGTGTTACAACATTCACAGTCAAGGTCATAGGGAACTTGTTTAACCACCATTACATGTGTTACAACATTCACAGTCAAGGTCATAGGGAACTTGTTTAACCACCATTACATTTGTTACAACATTCACAGTCAAGGTCATAGAGAACTTGTTTAACCACCATTACATGTGTTACAACATTCACAGTCAAGGTCATAGAGAACTTGTTTAACCACCATTACATGTGTTACAACATTCACAGTCAAGGTCATAGAGAACTTGTTTAACCACCATTACATGTGTTACAACATTCACAGTCAAGGTCATAGGGAACTTGTTTAACCACCATTACATGTGTTACAACATTCACAGTCAAGGTCATAGAGAACTTGTTTAACCACCATTACATGTGTTACAACATTCACAGTCAAGGTCATAGAGAACTTGTTTAACCACCATTACATGTGTTACAACATTCACAGTCAAGGTCATAGGGAACTTGTTTAACCACCATTACATGTGTTACAACATTCACAGTCAAGGTCATAGAGAACTTGTTTAACCACCATTACATGTGTTACAACATTCACAGTCAAGGTCATAGAGAACTTGTTTAACCACCATTACATGTGTTACAACATTCACAGTCAAGGTCATAGGGAACTTGTTTAACCACCATTACATGTGTTACAACATTCACAGTCAAGGTCATAGAGAACTTGTTTAACCACCATTACATGTGTTACAACATTCACAGTCAAGGTCATAGAGAACTTGTTTAACCACCATTACATGTGTTACAACATTCACAGTCAAGGTCATAGGGAACTTGTTTAACCACCATTACATTTGTTACAACATTCACAGTCAAGGTCATAGAGAACTTGTTTAACCACCATTACATGTGTTACAACATTCACAGTCAAGGTCATAGGGAACTTGTTTAACCACCATTACATGTGTTACAACATTCACAGTCAAGGTCATAGGGAACTTGTTTAACCACCATTACATTTGTTACAACATTCACAGTCAAGGTCATAGGGAACTTGTTTAACCACCATTACATGTGTTACAACATTCACAGTCAAGGTCATAGAGAACTTGTTTAACCACCATTACATGTGTTACAACATTCACAGTCAAGGTCATAGGGAACTTGTTTAACCACCATTACATGTGTTACAACATTCACAGTCAAGGTCATAGAGAACTTGTTTAACCACCATTACATGTGTTACAACATTCACAGTCAAGGTCATAGGGAACTTGTTTAACCACCATTACATGTGTTACAACATTCACAGTCAAGGTCATAGGGAACTTGTTTAACCACCATTACATGTGTTACAACATTCACAGTCAAGGTCATAGAGAACTTGTTTAACCACCATTACATGTGTTACAACATTCACAGTCAAGGTCATAGGGAACTTGTTTAACCACCATTACATGTGTTACAACATTCACAGTCAAGGTCATAGGGAACTTGTTTAACCACCATTACATTTGTTACAACATTCACAGTCAAGGTCATAGGGAACTTGTTTAACCACCATTACATGTGTTACAACATTCACAGTCAAGGTCATAGAGAACTTGTTTAACCACCATTACATGTGTTACAACATTCACAGTCAAGGTCATAGGGAACTTGTTTAACCACCATTACATGTGTTACAACATTCACAGTCAAGGTCATAGGGAACTTGTTTAACCACCATTACATGTGTTACAACATTCACAGTCAAGGTCATAGAGAACTTGTTTAACCACCATTACATGTGTTACAACATTCACAGTCAAGGTCATAGAGAACTTGTTTAACCACCATTGCATGTGTTACAACATTCACAGTCAAGGTCATGTGTTCCTTAGTTAATGATTATTCACTTAGTTTGAAATAAGAAAGGTTGTTAGAGCTCGACATGAAGTTTACACACTTCCTCTTACGACTGCATGAATCTGACTTTGGTCAATTGAAAAAGTAGAAGATACAGTTTTTAAGTCATTAACCACCAAATGGTGCCACAAAACCAGGAGTGTCATTTTCAGGGCTTTGATGAGTTAAACTGCCAAAATAAATGCAAATGATGTTGGGCAGTTAGTTGTATGAAAGGCAATATTGACATATTAGTTGTATGAAAGGCAATATTGACATATTAGTTGTATGAAAGGCAATATTGACATATTAGTTGTATGAAAGGCAATATTGACATATTAGTTGTATGAAAGGCAATGTTGACATATTAGTTGTATGAAAGGCAATATTGACATATTAGTTGTATGAAAGGCAATATTGACATATTAGTTGTATGAAAGGCAATATTGACATATTAGTTGTATGAAAGGCAATGTTGACATATTAGTTGTATGAAAGGCAATGTTGACATATTAGTTGTATGAAAGGCAATATTGACATATTAGTTGTATGAAAGGCAATATTGACATATTAGTTGTATGAAAGGCAATATTGACATATTAGTTGTATGAAAGGCAATGTTGACATATTCCAGGCTGTGCAGAAAATATTATACTCTGCAACTTTTGTTTTGAAATATTGTGTATTTGCATTTTGCCAATATAAAACAATCTGTTGATATATTTTTGAGCCAAAAATGCCACAACATGTGAAAGACAAGAATAAAAACAACTTTATATGACAAGATGGACGTTCAATATATTTACTGTGGTGTGAATCGACCTCACATGACCTCAACATTTCATGCTGTGAGGAGAGCAGAGGTCACTCATCTGACATGAAGATAGCATCTTTGGAAATGTTCACTTTCATTGCACAAAATACTTGAAATTGCCACAAATGCATGAGAACTGAGAGCATTGTTAGTTGTGTAAAGACTGCAGTGCGTGCGACGTCATGTGGGTTACATTGTTAGTTGTGTAAAGACTGCAGTGCATGCGACGTCATGTGGGTTACATTGTTAGTTGTGTAAAGACTGCAGTGCATGCGACGTCATGTGGGTTACATTGTTAGTTGTGTAAAGACTGCAGTGCATGCGACGTCATGTGGGTTACATTGTTAGTTGTGTAAAGACTGCAGTGCATACAACGTCATGTGGGTTACATTGTTAGTTGTGTAAAGACTGCAGTGCGTGCGACGTCATGTGGGTTACATTGTTAGTTGTGTAAAGACTGCAGTGCATGCGACGTCATATGGGTTACATTGTTAGTTGTGTAAAGACTGCAGTGCGTGCGACGTCATGTGGGTTACATTGTTAGTTGTGTAAAGACTGCAGTGCGTGCGACGTCATGATGTCATGTGGGTTACATTGTTAGTTCTGTAAAGACTGCAGTGCGTGCGACGTCATGATGTCATGTGGGTTACATTGTTAGTTCTGTAAAGACTGCAGTGCTTGCGACGTCATGATGTCATGTGGGTTACATTGTTAGTTGTGTAAAGACTGCAGTGCGTGCGACGTTATGATGTCATGTGGGTTACATTGTTAGTTGTGTAAAGACTGCAGTGCGTGCGACGTCATGTGGGTTACATTGTTAGTTGTGAAAAGACTGCAGTGCGTGCGACGTCATGATGTCATGTGGGTTACATTGTTAGTTCTGTAAAGACTGCAGTGCGTGCGACGTCATGATGTCATGTGGGTTACATTGTTAGTTGTGTAAAGACTGCAGTGCGAGCGACGTCATGATGTCATGTGGGTTACATTGTTAGTTGTGTAAAGACTGCAGTGCGTGCGACGTCATGATGTCATGTGGGTTACATTGTTAGTTGTGTAAAGACTGCAGTGCGTGCGACGTCATTTGGGTTACATTGCATTCACATCATGTGCCAGTAAAAAGATGTGATATGTCAAAACAATGTGCATTGGACCTCCAAGCCTGCAGTGTGAAAGTAGCTTTAGACTGCAATATTGTTCATTGAAGAACATTTATTACATGTGTGCTTAGCTGTGGTGTAGCTGCTAGCTCCTAGTTGTAGTCATAGTCTATGTAGTTGCTAGCTCCTAGTCGTAGTCATAGTCTATGTAGTTGCTAGCTCCTAGTGGTAGTCATAGTCTATGTAGTTGCTAGCTCCTAGTGGTAGTCATAGTCTATGTAGTTGCTAGCTCCTAGTCGTAGTCATAGTCTATGTAGTTGCTAGCTCCTAGTCATAGTCTATGTAGTTGCTAGCTCCTAGTGGTAGTCATAGTCTATGTAGTTGCTAGCTCCTAGTCGTAGTCATAGTCTATGTAGTTGCTAGCTCCTAGTCGTAGTCATAGTCTATGTAGTTGCTAGCTCCTAGTCGTAGTCATAGTCTATGTAGTTGCTAGCTCCTAGTCGTAGTCATAGTCTATGTAGTTGCTAGCTCCTAGTCGTAGTCATAGTCTATGTAGTTGCTAGCTCCTAGTCGTAGTCATAGCCTATGTAGTTGCTAGCTCCTAGTCGCTGTCATAGTCTATGTAGTTGCTATCTCCTAGTCGTAGTCATAGTCTATGTAGTTGTTAGCTCCTAGTCGTAGTCATAGTCTATGTAGTTGCTAGCTCCTAGTCGTAGTCATAGTCTATGTAGTTGCTAGCTCCTAGTCGTAGTCATAGTCTATGTAGTTGCTAGCTTCTAGTCGTAGTCATAGTCTATGTAGTTGCTAGCTCCTAGTCGTAGTCATAGTCTATGTAGTTGCTAGCTCCTAGTCGTAGTCATAGTCTATGTAGTTGCTAGCTCCTAGTCGTAGTCATAGTCTATGTAGTTGCTAGCTTCAAGTCGTAGTCATAGTCTATGTAGTTGCTAGCTCCTAGTCGCTGTCATAGTCTATGTAGTTGCTAGCTCCTAGTCGTAGTCATAGTCTATGTAGTTGCTAGCTCCTAGTCGTAGTCATAGTCTATGTTTATCTCTTTGGAAATGACTAAAACTTGACCAACCTTGTGTGCTTATTGAACATGTCCATGTTTTCCCCGAATACACAAGCTGTAAAACTCCAAGTACCAGAAGGTTTATGTCCAAGATTTAAGATCCAGGTCTAAACAATTTGATCCTTGTTTCTGCTGATACTGGAGCGATATCAACATGGGATCGGGACACCCCTGAAGAAGAATCAACATGAAACAATGATTTCATTGATCACGTGAACTTAAAGTGGCTATTTATATTTTCAGGGAGTCTTTAATACTTGCTAGGATTCAAAAGATTGACCCTTTTTGTAATCAAGTGTATTCTGTAAGCCCTGAACAACATTTACCCTTTTTGTAATCAAGTGTATTCTGTAACCCCTGAACAACATTTACCCTTTTTGTAATCAAGTGTATTCTGTAACCCCTGAACAACATTTACCCTTTTTGTAATCAAGTGTATTCTGTAAGCCCTGAACAACATTTACCCTTTTTGGAATCAAGTGTATTCTGTAAGCCCTGAACAACATTTACCCTTTTTGTAATCAAGTGTATTCTGTAACCCCTGAACAACATTTACCCTTTTTGTAATCAAGTGTATTCTGTAAGCCCTGAACAACATTTACCCTTTTTGTAATCAAGTGTATTCTGTAACCCCTGAACAACATTTACCCTTTTTGGAATCAAGTGTATTCTGTAAGCCCTGAACAACATTTACCCTTTTTGTAATCAAGTGTATTCTGTAACCCCTGAACAACATTTACCCTTTTTGGAATCAAGTGTATTCTGTAACCCCTGAACAACATTTACCCTTTTTGTAATCAAGTGTATTCTGTAACCCCTGAACAACATTTACCCTTTTTGTAATCAAGTGTATTCTGTAACCCCTGAACAACATTTACCCTTTTTGTAATCAAGTGTATTCTGTAAGCCCTGAACAACATTTACCCTTTTTGGAATCAAGTGTATTCTGTAAGCCCTGAACAACATTTACCCTTTTTGTAATCAAGTGTATTCTGTAAGCCCTGAACAACATTTACCCTTTTTGTAATCAAGTGTATTCTGTAAGCACTGAACAACATTTACCCTTTTTGTAATCAAGTGTATTCTGTAAGCCCTGAACAACATTTACCCTTTTTGGAATCACGTGTATTCTGTAAGCCCTGAACAACATTTACCCTTTTTGTAATCAAGTGTATTCTGTAAGCCCTGAACAATATTGACCCTTTTTGGAATCAAGTGTATTCTGTAAGCCCTGAACAACATTTACCCTTTTTGTAATCAAGTGTATTCTGTAACCCCTGAACAACATTTACCCTTTTTGTAATCAAGTGTATTCTGTAAGCACTGAACAACATTTACCCTTTTTGTATTCAAGTGTATTCTGTAACCCCTGAACAACATTTACCCTTTTTGTAATCAAGTGTATTCTGTAACCCCTGAACAACATTTACCCTTTTTGGAATCAAGTGTATTCTGTAACCCCTGAACAACATTTACCCTTTTTGTAATCAAGTGTATTCTGTAACCCCTGAACAACATTTACCCTTTTTGTAATCAAGTGTATTCTGTAACCCCTGAACAACATTTACCCTTTTTGTAATCAAGTGTATTCTGTAAGCCCTGAACAACATTTACCCTTTTTGTAATCAAGTGTATTCTGTAACCCCTGAACAACATTTACCCTTTTTGTAATCAAGTGTATTCTGTAACCCCTGAACAACATTTACCCTTTTTGTAATCAAGTGTATTCTGTAAGCCCTGAACAACATTTACCCTTTTTGTAATCAAGTGTATTCTGTAAGCCCTGAACAACATTTACCCTTTTTGTAATCAAGTGTATTCTGTAAGCCCTGAACAACATTTACCCTTTTTGTAATCAAGTGTATTCTGTAAGCCCTGAACAACATCTACCCTTTTTGTAATCAAGTGTATTCTGTAACCCCTGAACAACATTTACCCTTTTTGTAATCAAGTGTATTCTGTAACCCCTGAACAACATTTACCCTTTTTGTAATCAAGTGTATTCTGTAAGCCCTGAACAACATTTACCCTTTTTGGAATCAAGTGTATTCTGTAAGCCCTGAACAACATTTACCCTTTTTGTAATCAAGTGTATTCTGTAACCCCTGAACAACATTTACCCTTTTTGTAATCAAGTGTATTCTGTAACCCCTGAACAACATTTACCCTTTTTGTAATCAAGTGTATTCTGTAAGCCCTGAACAACATTTACCCTTTTTGGAATCAAGTGTATTCTGTAAGCCCTGAACAACATTTACCCTTTTTGTAATCAAGTGTATTCTGTAAGCCCTGAACAACATTTACCCTTTTTGTAATCAAGTGTATTCTGTAAGCACTGAACAACATTTACCCTTTTTGTAATCAAGTGTATTCTGTAAGCCCTGAACAACATTTACCCTTTTTGGAATCACGTGTATTCTGTAAGCCCTGAACAACATTTACCCTTTTTGTAATCAAGTGTATTCTGTAAGCCCTGAACAATATTGACCCTTTTTGGAATCAAGTGTGTTCTGTAAGCCCTGAACAACATTTACCCTTTTTGTAATCAAGTGTATTCTGTAACCCCTGAACAACATTTACCCTTTTTGTAATCAAGTGTATTCTGTAAGCACTGAACAACATTTACCCTTTTTGTATTCAAGTGTATTCTGTAACCCCTGAACAACATTTACCCTTTTTGTAATCAAGTGTATTCTGTAACCCCTGAACAACATTTACCCTTTTTGGAATCAAGTGTATTCTGTAACCCCTGAACAACATTTACCCTTTTTGTAATCAAGTGTATTCTGTAACCCCTGAACAACATTTACCCTTTTTGTAATCAAGTGTATTCTGTAACCCTGAACAACATTTACCCTTTTTGTAATCAAGTGTATTCTGTAAGCCCTGAACAACATTTACCCTTTTTGTAATCAAGTGTATTCTGTAACCCCTGAACAACATTTACCCTTTTTGTAATCAAGTGTATTCTGTAAGCCCTGAACAACATTTACCCTTTTTGTAATCAAGTGTATTCTGTAAGCCCTGAACAACATTTACCCTTTTTGTAATCAAGTGTATTCTGTAAGCCCTGAACAACATTTACCCTTTTTGTAATCAAGTGTATTCTGTAAGCCCTGAACAACATTTACCCTTTTTGTAATCAAGTGTATTCTGTAAGCCCTGAACAACATTTACCCTTTTTGTAATCAAGTGTATTCTGTAAGCCCTGAACAACATTTACCCTTTTTGTAATCAAGTGTATTCTGTAAGCCCTGAACAACATTTACCCTTTTTGTAATCAAGTGTATTCTGTAAGCCTGAACAACATTTACCCTTTTTGTAATCAAGTGTATTCTGTAAGCCTGAACAATATTGACCCTTTTTGTAATCAAGTGTATTCTGTAAGCCCTGAACAACATTTACCCTTTTTGTAATCAAGTGTATTCTGTAACCCCTGAACAACATTTACCCTTTTTGTAATCAAGTGTATTCTGTAACCCCTGAACAACATTTACCCTTTTTGTAATCAAGTGTATTCTGTAACCCCTGAACAACATTTACCCTTTTTGTAATCAAGTGTATTCTGTAAGCCCTGAACAACATTTACCCTTTTTGTAATCAAGTGTATTCTGTAAGCCCTGAACAACATTTACCCTTTTTGTAATCAAGTGTATTCTGTAAGCCCTGAACAATATTGACCCTTTTTGTAATCAAGTGTATTCTGTAAGCCCTGAACAACATTTACCCTTTTTGTAATCAAGTGTATTCTGTAACCCCTGAACAACATTTACCCTTTTTGTAATCAAGTGTATTCTGTAACCCCTGAACAACATTTACCCTTTTTGTAATCAAGTGTATTCTGTAACCCTGAACAACATTTACCCTTTTTGTAATCAAGTGTATTCTGTAAGCCCTGAACAACATTTACCCTTTTTGTAATCAAGTGTATTCTGTAACCCCTGAACAACATTTACCCTTTTTGTAATCAAGTGTATTCTGTAACCCCTGAACAACATTTACCCTTTTTGTAATCAAGTGTATTCTGTAAGCCCTGAACAACATTTACCCTTTTTGGAATCAAGTGTATTCTGTAAGCCCTGAACAACATTTACCCTTTTTGTAATCAAGTGTATTCTGTAAGCCCTGAACAACATTTACCCTTTTTGTAATCAAGTGTATTCTGTAAGCACTGAACAACATTTACCCTTTTTGTAATCAAGTGTATTCTGTAAGCCCTGAACAACATTTACCCTTTTTGGAATCACGTGTATTCTGTAAGCCCTGAACAACATTTACCCTTTTTGTAATCAAGTGTATTCTGTAAGCCCTGAACAATATTGACCCTTTTTGGAATCAAGTGTGTTCTGTAAGCCCTGAACAACATTTACCCTTTTTGTAATCAAGTGTATTCTGTAACCCCTGAACAACATTTACCCTTTTTGTAATCAAGTGTATTCTGTAAGCACTGAACAACATTACCCTTTTTGTATTCAAGTGTATTCTGTAACCCTGAACAACATTTACCCTTTTTGTAATCAAGTGTATTCTGTAACCCTGAACAACATTTACCCTTTTTGGAATCAAGTGTATTCTGTAACCCCTGAACAACATTTACCCTTTTTGTAATCAAGTGTATTCTGTAACCCCTGAACAACATTTACCCTTTTTGTAATCAAGTGTATTCTGTAACCCCTGAACAACATTTACCCTTTTTGTAATCAAGTGTATTCTGTAAGCCCTGAACAACATTTACCCTTTTTGTAATCAAGTGTATTCTGTAACCCCTGAACAAAATTTACCCTTTTTGTAATCAAGTGTATTCTGTAAGCCCTGAACAACATTTACCCTTTTTGTAATCAAGTGTATTCTGTAAGCCCTGAACAACATTTACCCTTTTTGTAATCAAGTGTATTCTGTAAGCCCTGAACAACATTTACCCTTTTTGTAATCAAGTGTATTCTGTAAGCCCTGAACAACATTTACCCTTTTTGTAATCAAGTGTATTCTGTAAGCCCTGAACAACATCTACCCTTTTTGTAATCAAGTGTATTCTGTAACCCCTGAACAACATTTACCCTTTTTGTAATCAAGTGTATTCTGTAAGCCCTGAACAACATTTACCCTTTTTGTAATCAAGTGTATTCTGTAAGCCCTGAACAACATTTACCCTTTTTGTAATCAAGTGTATTCTGTAAGCCCTGAACAACATTTACCCTTTTTGTAATCAAGTGTATTCTGTAAGCCCTGAACAACATTTACCCTTTTTGTAATCAAGTGTATTCTGTAAGCCCTGAACAATATTGACCCTTTTTGTAATCAAGTGTATTCTGTAAGCCCTGAACAACATTTACCCTTTTTGTAATCAAGTGTATTCTGTAAGCCCTGAACAATATTGACCCTTTTTGTAATCAAGTGTATTCTGTAAGCCCTGAACAACATTTACCCTTTTTGTAATCAAGTGTATTCTGTAACCCCTGAACAACATTTACCCTTTTTGTAATCAAGTGTATTCTGTAACCCCTGAACAACATTTACCCTTTTTGTAATCAAGTGTATTCTGTAACCCCTGAACAACATTTACCCTTTTTGTAATCAAGTGTATTCTGTAAGCCCTGAACAATATTGACCCTTTTTGTAATCAAGTGTATTCTGTAAGCCCTGAACAACATTTACCCTTTTTGTAATCAAGTGTATTCTGTAACCCCTGAACAACATTTACCCTTTTTGTAATCAAGTGTATTCTGTAAGCCCTGAACAACATTTACCCTTTTTGTAATCAAGTGTATTCTGTAACCCCTGAACAACATTTACCCTTTTTGGAATCAAGTGTATTCTGTAACCCCTGAACAACCTCCATGACATATTTGCAAGAATCAAAAACAGGGCAGAAGGCAGAAAGAATCAATTCCCACTTGGTTCCAGAGGCTCCACTTCTTGGGAAAGCACAGAGCCTCAAGCATCAAAAACCATTGGAATGGATTCCATTGTGCAGTTTAAGACCACGGTAAACATTACACATCCTGGCCACACCTTTGGTGGTGAGGAGTTTTAACTCAATCATTTGGAAAAGTCCTATTCAAAAGTTGTATTTGGCCTGGTCTAGTTGTAGGATTGTAATACTTAGTATGTGTTTATCACTATAAACTAGTTGTAGGATTGTAATACTTAGTATGTGTTTATCACTATAAACTATGTTTGAATGAACACATGCATATTATTGCTATGGAGGATGAATATTAGCTGATGTTTGAATGAACACATGCATATTATTGTTATGGAGGATGAATATTAGCTGATGTTTGAATGAACACATGCATATTATTGTTATGGAGGATGAATATTAGCTGATGTTTGAATGAACACATGCATATTATTGTTATGGAGGATGAATATTAGCTGATGTTTGAATGAACACATGCATATTATTGCTATGGAGGATGAATATTAGCTGATGTTTGAATGAACACATGCATATTATTGCTATGGAGGATGAATATTAGCTGATGTTTGAATGAACACATGCATATTATTGTTGTGTTATTACCTGCAGAGCTACACGCTTCAGCTTCTCCTCATCCACCTCTCTTCGGAGGTCTGCTATCTCTTTCCTGGAAAGAAGCAGAGACTTGCATTAGAAACATTTCCTGTAGTGTTTCGATAGAAAAAAGGAAAGGACTATAATTGTTGAAGCCAGCAGGTCAAAGTGCTTCCTCACACTAAACAGGATGTGATACATTTGACTTCTGAAATGAGTAAAAAGCGTGACGTTGGTTACATTTGTTGGGCCTTGAAGATTTCCACAGACAGCAGCAAGTCCTTCATCTGACTTCGAAGATCTTCCATCTGACATTTTGGATCGCCGTTGTCCAAATTTAATGTGAAGGCTGCTGGGCCGGACTTGGACTCCAAGTTGGGCTTGAGGAAGGACGTTGAAGGGGATGTGCTTGTGGAAGGCTGTGACAGAAAACAGCAAAATGCTGGTGTAAATAACAACGAACACTTTGAAAAAACAATGCAGCAACAAGATTCCATTCCACTCTATCCTTTTTTAGGCAATATTTCTCATCTAAGTCTCTTTTTCAAATGTATGTTACATGTTTAAATTGTAGTATTTTGGGGGCAACTTTGCTCATAGAACCAATCCAGCTTCTAAGTTGAGTTTCCACTTTATTTATTTACCTCAACTTACTTGAGATATGAGCTGTCCCCGACATCTTACATCTTACTTGAGATATGAGCTGTCCCCGACATCTTACATCTTACTTGAGATATGAGCTGTCCCCAACATCTTACATCTTACTTGAGATATGAGCTGTCCCCGACATCTTACATCTTACTTGAGATATGAGCTGTCCCCGACATCTTACATCTTACTTGAGATATGAGCTGTCCCCGACATCTTACATCTTACTTGAGATATGAGCTGTCCCCGACATCTTACATCTTACTTGAGATATGAGCTGTCCCCGACATCTTACATCTTACTTGAGATATGAGCTGTCCCTGACATCTTCTTATGCTTTCAACTGCCAGCATAACTTCACTTACTCACATTTTGCCCGTCAAATGAAATATTTTTGACAATAAAACGCTCGTATGTTGTTACACGTTGCTGCTCCTGCTTCATGTACACAACAACACAACATCAATATGTTACACGTTGCTGCTCCTGCTTCATGTACACAACAACACAACATCAATATGTTACACGTTGCTGCTCCTGCTTCATGTACACAACAACACAACATCAATATGTTGTTACACGTTGCTGCTCCTGCTTCATGTACACAACAACACAACATCAATATGTTACACGTTGCTGCTCCTGCTTCATGTACACAACAACAATATGTTGTTACACGTTGCTGCTCCTGCTTCATGTACACAACAACACAACATCAATATGTTACACGTTGCTGCTACTGCTTCATGTACACAACAACACAACATCAATATGTTACACGTTGCTGCTCCTGCTTCATGTACACAACAACACAACATCAATATGTTACACGTTGCTGCTACTGCTTCATGTACACAACACAACATCAATATGTTGTTACACGTTGCTGCTCCTGCTTCATGTACACAACAACACAACATCAATATGTTGTTACACGTTGCTGCTCCTGCTTCATGTACACAAAAACACAACATCAATATGTTGTTACACGTTGCTGCTCCTGCTTCATGTACACAACAACACAACATCAATATGTTGTTACACGTTGCTGCTCCTGCTTCATGTACACAACAACACAACATCAATATGTTGTTACACGTTGCTGCTCCTGCTTCATGTACACAACAACACAACATCAATATGTTGTTACACGTTGCTGCTCCTGCTTCATGTACACAAAAACACAACATCAATATGTTGTTACACGTTGCTGCTCCTGCTTCATGTACACAACAACACAACATCAATATGTTGTTACACGTTGCTGCTCCTGCTTCATGTACACAACAACACAACATCAATATGTTGTTACACGTTGCTGCTCCTGCTTCATGTACACAACAACACAACATCAATATGTTGTTACACGTTGCTGCTCCTGCTTCATGTACACAACAACACAACATCAATATGTTACACGTTGCTGCTCCTGCTTCATGTACACAACAACACAACATCAATATGTTGTTACACGTTGCTGCTCCTGCTTCATGTACACAACAACACAACATCAATATGTTACACGTTGCTGCTCCTGCTTCATGTACACAACACAACATCAATATGTTGTTACACGTTGCTGCTCCTGCTTCATGTACACAACAACACAACATCAATATGTTGTTACACGTTGCTGCTCCTGCTTCATGTACACAACAACACAACATCAATATGTTACACGTTGCTGCTCCTGCTTCATGTACACAACAACACAACATCAATATGTTGTTACACGTTGCTGCTCCTGCTTCATGTACACAACAACACAACATCAATATGTTGTTACACGTTGCTGCTCCTGCTTCATGTACACAACAACACAACATCAATATGTTACACGTTGCTGCTCCTGCTTCATGTACACAACAACACAACATCAATATGTTACACGTTGCTGCTCCTGCTTCATGTACACAACAACACAACATCAATATGTTACACGTTGCTGCTACTGCTTCATGTACACAACACAACATCAATATGTTGTTACACGTTGCTGCTCCTGCTTCATGTACACAACAACACAACATCAATATGCTGTTACACGTTGCTGCTCCTGCTTCATGTACACAACAACACAACATCAATATGTTGTTACACGTTGCTGCTCCTGCTTCAAGTACACAACAACACAACATCAATATGTTGTTACACGTTGCTGCTCCTGCTTCATGTACACAACAACACAACATCAATATGTTGTTACACGTTGCTGCTCCTGCTTCATGTACACAACAACACAACATCAATATGTTGTTACACGTTGCTGCTCCTGCTTCATGTACACAACAACACAACATCAATATGTTACACGTTGCTGCTCCTGCTTCATGTACACAACAACACAACATCAATATGTTGTTACACGTTGCTGCTCCTGCTTCATGTACACAACAACACAACATCAATATGTTACATGTTGCTGCTCCTGCTTCATGTACACAACACAACATCAATATGTTGTTACACGTTGCTGCTCCTGCTTCATGTACACAACAACACAACATCAATATGTTGTTACACGTTGCTGCTCCTGCTTCATGTACACAACAACACAACATCAATATGTTACACGTTGCTGCTCCTGCTTCATGTACACAACAACACAACATCAATATGTTGTTACACGTTGCTGCTCCTGCTTCATGTACACAACAACACAACATCAATATGTTGTTACACGTTGCTGCTCCTGCTTCATGTACACAACAACACAACATCAATATGTTACACGTTGCTGCTCCTGCTTCATGTACACAACAACACAACATCAATATGTTACACGTTGCTGCTCCTGCTTCAAGTACACAACAACACAACATCAATATGTTACACGTTGCTGCTCCTGCTTCATGTACACAACAACACAACATCAATATGTTGTTACACGTTGCTGCTCCTGCTTCATGTACACAACAACACAACATCAATATGTTGTTACACGTTGCTGCTCCTGCTTCATGTACACAACAACACAACATCAATATGTTACACGTTGCTGCTCCTGCTTCATGTACACAACAACACAACATCAATATGTTACACGTTGCTGCTCCTGCTTCATGTACACAACAACACAACATCAATATGTTACACGTTGCTGCTCCTGCTTCATGTACACAACAACACAACATCAATATGTTACACGTTGCTGCTCCTGCTTCATGTACACAAAAACACAACATCAATATGTTGTTACACGTTGCTGCTCCTGCTTCATGTACACAACAACACAACATCAATATGTTGTTACACGTTGCTGCTCCTGCTTCATGTACACAACAACACAACATCAATATGTTGTTACACGTTGCTGCTCCTGCTTCATGTACACAACAACACAACATCAATATGTTGTTACACGTTGCTGCTCCTGCTTCATGTACACAAAAACACAACATCAATATGTTGTTACACGTTGCTGCTCCTGCTTCATGTACACAACAACACAACATCAATATGTTGTTACACGTTGCTGCTCCTGCTTCATGTACACAACAACACAACATCAATATGTTGTTACACGTTGCTGCTCCTGCTTCATGTACACAACAACACAACATCAATATGTTGTTACACGTTGCTGCTCCTGCTTCATGTACACAACAACACAACATCAATATGTTACACGTTGCTGCTCCTGCTTCATGTACACAACAACACAACATCAATATGTTGTTACACGTTGCTGCTCCTGCTTCATGTACACAACAACACAACATCAATATGTTACACGTTGCTGCTCCTGCTTCATGTACACAACACAACATCAATATGTTGTTACACGTTGCTGCTCCTGCTTCATGTACACAACAACACAACATCAATATGTTGTTACACGTTGCTGCTCCTGCTTCATGTACACAACAACACAACATCAATATGTTACACGTTGCTGCTCCTGCTTCATGTACACAACAACACAACATCAATATGTTGTTACACGTTGCTGCTCCTGCTTCATGTACACAACAACACAACATCAATATGTTGTTACACGTTGCTGCTCCTGCTTCATGTACACAACAACACAACATCAATATGTTACACGTTGCTGCTCCTGCTTCATGTACACAACAACACAACATCAATATGTTACACGTTGCTGCTCCTGCTTCATGTACACAACAACACAACATCAATATGTTACACGTTGCTGCTACTGCTTCATGTACACAACACAACATCAATATGTTGTTACACGTTGCTGCTCCTGCTTCATGTACACAACAACACAACATCAATATGCTGTTACACGTTGCTGCTCCTGCTTCATGTACACAACAACACAACATCAATATGTTGTTACACGTTGCTGCTCCTGCTTCAAGTACACAACAACACAACATCAATATGTTGTTACACGTTGCTGCTCCTGCTTCATGTACACAACAACACAACATCAATATGTTGTTACACGTTGCTGCTCCTGCTTCATGTACACAACAACACAACATCAATATGTTGTTACACGTTGCTGCTCCTGCTTCATGTACACAACAACACAACATCAATATGTTACACGTTGCTGCTCCTGCTTCATGTACACAACAACACAACATCAATATGTTGTTACACGTTGCTGCTCCTGCTTCATGTACACAACAACACAACATCAATATGTTACATGTTGCTGCTCCTGCTTCATGTACACAACACAACATCAATATGTTGTTACACGTTGCTGCTCCTGCTTCATGTACACAACAACACAACATCAATATGTTGTTACACGTTGCTGCTCCTGCTTCATGTACACAACAACACAACATCAATATGTTACACGTTGCTGCTCCTGCTTCATGTACACAACAACACAACATCAATATGTTGTTACACGTTGCTGCTCCTGCTTCATGTACACAACAACACAACATCAATATGTTGTTACACGTTGCTGCTCCTGCTTCATGTACACAACAACACAACATCAATATGTTACACGTTGCTGCTCCTGCTTCATGTACACAACAACACAACATCAATATGTTACACGTTGCTGCTCCTGCTTCAAGTACACAACAACACAACATCAATATGTTACACGTTGCTGCTCCTGCTTCATGTACACAACAACACAACATCAATATGTTGTTACACGTTGCTGCTCCTGCTTCATGTACACAACAACACAACATCAATATGTTGTTACACGTTGCTGCTCCTGCTTCATGTACACAACAACACAACATCAATATGTTACACGTTGCTGCTCCTGCTTCATGTACACAACAACACAACATCAATATGTTACACGTTGCTGCTCCTGCTTCATGTACACAACAACACAACATCAATATGTTACACGTTGCTGCTCCTGCTTCATGTACACAACAACACAACATCAATATGTTACACGTTGCTGCTCCTGCTTCAAGTACACAACAACACAACATCAATATGTTACACGTTGCTGCTCCTGCTTCAAGTACACAACAACACAACATCAATATGTTACACGTTGCTGCTCCTGCTTCATGTACACAACAACACAACATCAATATGTTACACGTTGCTGCTCCTGCTTCATGTACACAACAACACAACATCAATATGTTACACGTTGCTGCTCCTGCTTCATGTACACAACATCAATATGTTGTTACACGTTGCTGCTCCTGCTTCATGTACACAACAACACAACATCAATATGTTACACGTTGCTGCTCCTGCTTCATGTACACAACAACACAGATTGATTGTACAGATATGGTATTGTTTCTGCTGGGCAAGTATGCCTGACGCGCCTCCTACAGCGCCTTGGGTCAGCTGCAGGGTCATCAGCCGGGGACCACCGCTCATTGGAGTTTCGCTCTCTTTAACCCCGGAACGCCTCCTGGTGGCGGAGCGGTGGCAGGGACGTCTCCCTGCCACCCCCTGCAGCTGACCCATCTTATTGCCTCGACCCCCAGTACTTATCCCTCCTCCTCAGCCACAACCAGAAGCTTCCTTTTTATGCTTCCTCAGCAAGGGCCTTGATTTCCCTTTGGAGCTTAGCCCCAGTCGTTCCCACATCTCGGAGCAGCCTTAAAGTTGATGTACCGACGAAGCCCCGACAGCCTACTTCCACAGGGTAGATGGTAGTGGACCAGCCTGCCTCTCTGCACTCAGCAGCCAGATCTGCATATTTGGCTGCCTGGATTCCCTCCTCCCAGGGGATGGTGAGCTCGATCAGCATGACAGACTTGGTAACAGCAGACCACAGCACGATGTCTGGGCGGAGTGAAGTGGTGGTGATCTCACGGGGGAACTGGAGCTGTTTGCCGATATCAGCCCTCATGCTCCAGTCCCTTGCCAGAGAGAGGACACTGCGGGTGCCTCATTGGCTGGTGTCTCCTTTGCCTTCCCCTGGCCTCACAAACATGACAGGAAGTTGCTTGGCCATGGGCTGGCTGTTGGCCTCCTGTCTAGTCAGTTTCATCAGGACTTGGTCATGCCGCCATCTGTAGCGACCCTGTGTCAGCGCGATCTTGCAGCCTGATAGCAAGTGCTGCAGGCTGGCGTTGGGAGCACCACACAGGGGACAGCTCTCCTCCTGGCCGAACCACTGGTGGAGGTTTCTAGGGCATGGCAAGGTGTCATAGGTTGCCCTAAGAAGGAAGCTGAGCCTGGCTTGTGGCATCTTCCATAGGTCGGCCCAGCTGATGGGTCTGCTGATGGTACCTTCCCAAGTGGTCCATCTTCCTTGGCGACCTTGAGACACGGCCTTGATGGTATATTGCTCCTGGTTCGCCCTTGAGACCTCCTCCACGACCATGGCTCTGCGTTCCCTCTTTGTGGCCTTGGACCAGAGGCGTGGAGAATCTCCCCAGCCAAGCCCCGCTCTCCCTACTTGCACCCTGCCAACTATTTCCTGGTGTTGGAGCCTGCCAATGGCCTTGGCGACCTCTGGCCCTGCTTGCCACTTCCGGCCTGTTCGGGTGGTACACGTGCATTCCTCACTGTAGCATCTGAGGATTCTTCCAGCTCAAGAACCAATCTGGCCTTCTCCTGCTTATAGCCCAGCGTGATCGGCAGATGCAGCAAAGTTGCCCCAAATGAGCAAAATCAAAATGTTACACTTTGCTGCTCCTGCTTCAAGTACACAACAACACACAATCAATGTTGTTACACGTTGCTGCTCCTGCTTCAAGTACACAACAACACAACATCAATATGTTACACGTTGCTGCTCCTGCTTCAAGTACACAACAACACAACATCAATATGTTACACGTTGCTGCTCCTGCTTCATGTACACAACAACACAACATCAATATGTTACATGTTGCTGCTCCTGCTTCATGTACACAACAACACAACATCAATATGTTACACGTTGCTGCTCCTGCTTCATGTACACAACAACACAACATCAATATGTTACACGTTGCTGCTCCTGCTTCATGTACACAACAACACAACATCAATATGTTACACGTTGCTGCTCCTGCTTCATGTACACAACAACACAACATCAATATGTTACACTTTGCTGCTCCTGCTTCAAGTACACAACAACACACAATCAATGTTGTTACACGTTGCTGCTCCTGCTTCAAGTACACAACAACACACAATCAATGTTGTTACACGTTGCTGCTCCTGCTTCAAGTACACAACAACACAACATCAATATGTTACACGTTGCTGCTCCTGCTTCAAGTACACAACAACACACAATCAATGTTGTTACACGTTGCTGCTCCTGCTTCATGTACACAACAACACAACATCAATATGTTACACGTTGCTGCTCCTGCTTCAAGTACACAACAACACAACATCAATATGTTACACGTTGCTGCTCCTGCTTCAAGTACACAACAACACAACATCAATATGTTACACGTTGCTGCTCCTGCTTCAAGTACACAACAACACAACATCAATATGTTACACGTTGCTGCTCCTGCTTCAAGTACACAACAACACAACATCAATATGTTGTTACACGTTGCTGCTCCTGCTTCAAGTACACAACAACACAACATCAATATGTTACACGTTGCTGCTCCTGCTTCATGTACACAACACAAAATCATTAGTTAATATAATGTTAAGCGTTGCTGTTTGAGCAGTAAAGAGTTAGTATATTGTTACATGTTTTACACAACCGTACCGTATCGTCTGTGTAGAGAACAAGAAGGTGATCGATGCTCAATTGCTTTATTGTGCAAGATTGGTTACCACGGTAACCACACCAAAACAACGTCCATGTCATAGCTGTTAGCTGCTGTCCACATTACAAGAGGCTGCAGACAAACACAGTGTGTGATATGCTGCCACACGCGCTTAAACCACGGACATTTAGCCATAAAATTATTGCAAAGCTGCCATGTGTCAATTTTTCTGTCTAGTCCAAAGTCAACAAATGCTATTACTACAGTATGAAGTGATGGAAAGTCATGACTCCTGTAGTTATTCAGGGTCAAATGACTCCATGGAAGTGTACTACCTACTGAATAAGCAAGTAATCGGAATGAGATAGTATCCTACAATGAATCAAGTGTTAGATAAGAAGGATTAACCGCAGCCATAAATCTCTTGTGACATAAACATAATCATTAAAATACAAAGCACAAATAAAATGAACTAATGGAAATGGAACCAATATATGCATGTAATTCATGAGCTGCTTTTGTAGAAGAGCAAAAATCCAGGTTAGTATTCAAATCATTCAAGATTATTACAAAGGCCAAAGCTAAGCGGCTTACTGGCTTTGGAGATACAAATTGTAATGCATTGTGTTCATTGCGAGCGGTTGTTGTGGTAACAAGTATGGCTACAGGCTGAACGTTGTGTTGTTGTTGTGTTCAAAAGATCCGCTTAAGTGTTGGTTTGCTTTTCAAGTTTTAGTCCTAAAAATAAATGCTGGAAAACTTTTTTTTTAAGTCCCAATCCAATGTTGTTAGTAAATGGTGAACATGCGTAGTCTAAATGTAATCTCCGATGAGTAATTGAATGAGGAGTTTTAAGAGTGTGTTATGCAAGGTGAATGGCAAACACAGCAGCACTTTACACAACGAGGACTACCACCATGGATTTCCTTCCTATGCAACAATTGAATATCACAAGAGTGTTAGTTGAACTTCCTGCCTTCCCATGACCAACACATACTGGAAGAAATGACACAACGTTGTGTTTGTATTGTCATTGACACAAACACCAACAGTGGTGCCAACAACTGGGCTGGTTAGTGTTGTGTGTCTGTTTGTCGGACTTGTTTGTGACACTGCCTCATGGTACATACAAGGGACTTGGGTTCAATTCCCAGTTTGGCATGTTTTTTTATTGATTTAACAGCAAATTTTGATGAAAATGAAAATGTCTTCTTTGTTGAGCACTAGAACTGGATGTAGTACGGACACATGGGGCAAGTTATTTTTTATGTTGGACTCGTCGTCTTAGTGTGTTTTTCACTTTTTTCAACTTTCCTTTAAAAGCCTAACCAGGGACGAGGCTTGCAAATGATCCTGTGGCTGGAAGTCTTGTGTACTTGGACATGGCAATGTTTACTTGTACTGTCCCTGTCAAATAAATACATACAATAAACAAAGTCTTGTGTACTTGGACATGGCAATGTTTACTTGTACTGTCCCTGTCAAATAAATACATACAATAAACAAAGTCTTGTGTACTTGGACATGGCAATGTTTACTTGTACTGTCCCTGTCAAATAAATACATACAATAAACAAAGTCTTGTGTACTTGGACATGGCAATGTTTACTTGTACTGTCCCTGTCAAATAAATACATACAATAAACAACGTCTTGTGTACTTGGACATGGCAATGTTTACTTGTACTGTCCCTGTCAAATAAATACATACAATAAACAAAGTCGTGTGTACTTGGACATGGCAATGTTTACTTGTACTGTCCCTGTCAAATAAATACATACAATAAACAAAGTCGTGTGTACTTGGACATGGCAATGTTTACTTGTACTGTCCCTGTCAAATAAATACATACAATAAACAAAGTCTTGTGTACTTGGACATGGCAATGTTTACTTGTACTGTCCCTGTCAAATAAATACATACAATAAACAAAGTCTTGTGTACTTGGACATGGCAATGTTTACTTGTACTGTCCCTGTCAAATAAATACATACAATAAACAAAGTCGTGTGTACTTGGACATGGCAATGTTTACTTGTACTGTCCCTGTCAAATAAATACATACAATAAACAAAGTCTTGTGTACTTGGACATGGCAATGTTTACTTGTACTGTCCCTGTCAAATAAATACATACAATAAACAAAGTCTTGTGTACTTGGACATGGCAATGTTTACTTGTACTGTCCCTGTCAAATAAATACATACAATAAACAAAGTCTTGTGTACTTGGACATGGCAATGTTTACTTGTACTGTCCCTGTCAAATAAATACATACAATAAACAAAGTCGTGTGTACTTGGACATGGCAATGTTTACTTGTACTGTCCCTGTCAAATAAATACATACAATAAACAAAGTCGTGTGTACTTGGACATGGCAATGTTTACTTGTACTGTCCCTGTCAAATAAATACATACAATAAACAAAGTCTTGTGTACTTGGACATGGCAATGTTTACTTGTACTGTCCCTGTCAAATAAATACATACAATAAACAAAGTCTTGTGTACTTGGACATGGCAATGTTTACTTGTACTGTCCCTGTCAAATAAATACATACAATAAACAAAGTCGTGTGTACTTGGACATGGCAATGTTTACTTGTACTGTCCCTGTCAAATAAATACATACAATAAACAAAGTCTTGTGTACTTGGACATGGCAATGTTTACTTGTACTGTCCCTGTCAAATAAATACATACAATAAACAAAGTCTTGTGTACTTGGACATGGCAATGTTTACTTGTACTGTCCCTGTCAAATAAATACATACAATAAACAAAGTCTTGTGTACTTGGACATGGCAATGTTTACTTGTACTGTCCCTGTCAAATAAATACATACAATAAACAAAGTCGTGTGTACTTGGACATGGCAATGTTTACTTGTACTGTCCCTGTCAAATAAATACATACAATAAACAAAGTCGTGTGTACTTGGACATGGCAATGTTTACTTGTACTGTCCCTGTCAAATAAATACATACAATAAACAAAGTCTTGTGTACTTGGACATGGCAATGTTTACTTGTACTGTCCCTGTCAAATAAATACATACAATAAACAAAGTCTTGTGTACTTGGACATGGCAATGTTTACTTGTACTGTCCCTGTCAAATAAATACATACAATAAACAAAGTGCCATCACTTGAATTTGTAGAAAGAAGCAACACTGTGGTGATGTGATTGGTACCAAGGAACAGCTGGGTTGGGACATTCTTAGTCACGTGTCCTACTATTAGTCCCTGTCAATTCTATTTACTGAGCTTCTGTATATTTCATTGGTATCCTTGTGGGTGTAAAGTGGAGCAAGTCCCCTCCCTCTGGCTCCGCCTTCTTGGCTTAGGAGTTTGATGTTGTTAACAGACTGCCACAAAGACACTTTTATTTCAGACTAAACATTCTGCTTTCAAATTGTAAAATCCTGTTCTGGTAATGAGAAAAGTTGAGCACAATCTAATGAAGGTGTCTACCTGCCTTGTAAAACCATGGTTTCAATCTAATTCATGCAATCAAGCGCCACACTGTATTGATCAGGAAGTGAAGTTTCCAGCTCATATGAGGGTGGGAGGAGTGCTGATGTTGATCTTATACAACCAAAGAAGTCTTCTCCTGATTACTGACAGTTGTCTTTCTCTTCACTGAAATACTTCAGTTTCACTACACTTCAGCTGTCCACCAGAGAGTAACTAAGCTACAATACATTGAAATACTTCTACATGAAATCAGTTTCACTACACTTCAGCTGCCCACCAGAGAGTAACTAAACTACAATACATTGAAATACTTCTACATGAAATCAGTTTCACTACACTTCAGCTGCCCACCAGAGAGTAACTAAACTACAATACATTGAAATACTTCTACATGAAATCAGTTTCACTACACTTCAGCTGCCCACCAGAGAGTAACTAAGCTACAATACATTGAATTACTTCTACATGAAATCAGTTTCACTACACTTCAGCTGCCCACCAGAGAGTAACTAAACTACAATACATTGAAATACTTCTACATGAAATCAGTTTCACTACACTTCAGCTGCCCACCAGAGAGTAACTAAACTACAATACATTGAAATACTTCTACATGAAATCAGTTTCACTACACTTCAGCTGCCCACCAGAGAGTAACTAAACTACAATACATTGAAATACTTCTACATGAAATCAGTTTCACTACACTTCAGCTGCCCACCAGAGAGTAACTAAGCTACAATACATTGAATTACTTCTACATGAAATCAGTTTCACTACACTTCAGCTGCCCACCAGAGAGTAACTAAACTACAATACATTGAAATACTTCTACATGAAATCAGTTTCACTACACTTCAGCTGCCCACCAGAGAGTAACTAAACTACAATACATTGAAATACTTCTACATGAAATCAGTTTCACTACACTTCAGCTGCCCACCAGAGAGTAACTAAACTACAATACATTGAAATACTTCTACATGAAATCAGTTTCACTACACTTCAGCTGCCCACCAGAGAGTAACTAAACTACAATACATTGAAATACTTCTACATGAAATCAGTTTCACTACACTTCAGCTGCCCACCAGAGAGTAACTAAGCTACAATACATTGAAATACTTCTACATGAAATCAGTTTCACTACACTTCAGCTGCCCACCAGAGAGTAACTAAACTACAATACATTGAAATACTTCTACATGAAATCAGTTTCACTACACTTCAGCTGCCCACCAGAGAGTAACTAAACTACAATACATTGAATTACTTCTACATGAAATCAGTTTCACTACACTTCAGCTGCCCACCAGAGAGTAACTAAACTACAATACATTGAAATACTTCTACATGAAATCAGTTTCACTACACTTCAGCTGCCCACCAGAGAGTAACTAAACTACAATACATTGAAATACTTCTACATGAAATCAGTTTCACTACACTTCAGCTGCCCACCAGAGAGTAACTAAGCTACAATACATTGAATTACTTCTACATGAAATCAGTTTCACTACACTTCAGCTGCCCACCAGAGAGTAACTAAGCTAGAATACATCAAGTATCTTCATTTGATTGTTAGAGGAATATTTTCCCACCTTTGGACAGAATGACCTCATCTGGTATTACTATTGTTCTATTTACTCTTTTCTTGTAGAATCCATTGAAAACATACATTTAGCTACTGCAGCTTAGACTTAGACTTAGACAAACTTTAATGATCCACAAGGGAAATTGTTCAACACAGTAGCTCAGTTACAATGATGGAAAGGACAATGCAGGTATAAATAGACTAATATAGCTATAAAATAATCTAACATAAATACGAATATACACATAATATGTGTACAGAGTAACTTATATACAGATATATTATAGTATGTCTATAACATATATACAATATAAGCTAGTGGGTCCATGACCATGACTTCTGTTTTGTTTGATCAGCCATTTTACTGCCATGTTACAGCCATTGTTTGGAAACAATTAAGTTATGTAAATAAACATTTACACAATCTTTCTGCATAATTATCTCATTTAACAACGTATATATCTGCGGCTTATAGACCAGTGTGGCTAAAATATGGAACACTATTTCTTTCTTGTAAAGTTTAGTGGGTGTGGCTGATCTACTGGTGTGCTGTATTGTGAGGAAAATAGGGGATTTGATGTTTGACTACTCTGAGAAATGCAGCATCAACAAATGACTTTGCATTGACCTTCTAAGGTGAAGTCAAGGCCTGGGAGGGTGTGGCATGAGGTGGGCTTACCTGCGCACACTTCTACACCAACCTGCAGGAAAGTGTGTGTGTATGCTAAGTTGTATAATATTTCTGCACGTAGACATTGTGGTGTATCCAGACTTTTACAAGAGTTGTGTAGCCTTCAACACAATCAGCTGTTGGTACCAATCAAGTAACTTAACCTAACAAATAGTTCAATTCAAATGATAATATTATTCAGGTCAGCTAGAAAACCTTTGTCAGAAAAAAACATGGTAAAAGGGTAAGGGAAGGTTCTAAAAATATATGAAATTAGTAAATAATTAGACATTACCTTCCTGGATTCTGCAGGCTTTAGTTTGGCGCCGTCATCCTCGTCCATCTTGAAGGACTTCTCCACATTCACTTCCTTGTTGGGCTGCAGGGAAGACAATCAGTTGGAGTTGGAATGTCTCCTGACAAGTCTTGCAATATCAATGTTGTCCCTCAAGGATGTTCAATATCAATGTTGTCCCTCAAAGATGTTCAATATCAATGTTGTCCCTCAAAGATGTTCAATATCAATGTTGTCCCTCAAAGATGTTCAATATCAATGTTGTCCCTCAAGATGTTCAATATCAATGTTGTCCCTCAAAGATGTTCAATATCAATGTTGTCCCTCAAAGATGTTCAATATCAATGTTGTCCCTCAAAGATGTTCAATATCAATGTTGTCCTCAAAGATGTTCAATATCAATGTTGTCCCTCAAAGATGTTCAATATCAATGTTGTCCCTCAAAGATGTTCAATATCAATGTTGTCCCTCAAGATGTTCAATATCAATGTTGTCCCTCAAAGATGTTCAATATCAATGTTGTCCCTCAAAGATGTTCAATATCAATGTTGTCCCTCAAATAGTTCAATATCAATGTTGTCCCTCAAAGATGTTCAATATCAATGTTGTCCTCAAAGATGTTCAATATCAATGTTGTCCCTCAAAGATGTTCAATATCAATGTTGTCCCTCAAAGATGTTCAATATCAATGTTGTCCCTCAAAGATGTTCAATATCAATGTGTCCCTCAAAGATGTTCAATATCAATGTTGTCCCTCAAGATGTTCAATATCAATGTTGTCCCTCAAAGATGTTCAATATCAATGTTGTCCCTCAAAGATGTTCAATATCAATGTTGTCCCTCAAAGATGTTCAATATCAATGTTGTCCCTCAAAGATGTTCAATATCAATGTTGTCCCTCAAAGATGTTCAATATCAATGTTGTCCCTCAAAGATGTTCAATATCAATGTTGTCCCTCAAAGATGTTCAATATCAATGTTGTCCCTCAAAGATGTTCAATATCAATGTTGTCCCTCAAGGATGTTCAATATCAATGTTGTCCCTCAAAGATGTTCAATATCAATGTTGTCCCTCAAGATGTTCAATATCAATGTTGTCCTCAAAGATGTTCAATATCAATGTTGTCCTCAAGGATGTTCAATATCAATGTTGTCCCTCAAAGATGTTCAATATCAATGTTGTCCCTCAAGGATGTTCAATATCAATGTTGTCCCTCAAAGATGTTCAATATCAATGTTGTCCCCTCAAGGATGTTCAATATCAATGTTGTCCCTCAAGGATGTTCAATATCAATGTTGTCCCTCAAGGATGTTCAATATCAATGTTGTCCCTCAAAGATGTTCAATATCAATGTTGTCCCTCAAGGATGTTCAATATCAATGTTGTCCCTCAAAGATGTTCAATATCAATGTTGTCCCTCAAAGATGTTTAATATCAATGTTGTCCCTCAAAGATGTTCAATATCAATGTTGTCCCTCAAAGATGTTCAATATCAATGTTGTCCCTCAAGGATGTTCAATATCAATGTTGTCCCTCAAGGATGTTCAATATCAATGTTGTCCCTCAAAGATGTTCAATATCAATGTTGTCCCTCAAAGATGTTTAATATCAATGTTGTCCCTCAAAGATGTTCAATATCAATGTTGTCCCTCAAGGATGTTCAATATCAATGTTGTCCCTCAAAGATGTTCAATATCAATGTTGTCCCTCAAAGATGTTCAATATCAATGTTGTCCCTCAAGATGTTCAATATCAATGTTGTCCCTCAAAGATGTTCAATATCAATGTTGTCCCTCAAAGATGTTCAATATCAATGTTGTCCCTCAAGGATGTTCAATATCAATGTTGTCCCTCAAAAATGTTCAATATCAATGTTGTCCCTCAAGATGTTCAATATCAATGTTGTCCCTCAAGGATGTTCAATATCAATGTTGTCCCTCAAAGATGTTCAATATCAATGTTGTCCTCAAGGATGTTCAATATCAATGTTGTCCCTCAAGATGTTCAATATCAATGTTGTCCCTCAAAGATGTTCAATATCAATGTTGTCCCTCAAGGATGTTCAATATCAATGTTGTCCCTCAAGATGTTCAATATCAATGTTGTCCCTCAAAGATGTTCAATATCAATGTTGTCCCTCAAGGATGTTCAATATCAATGTTGTCCCTCAAGGATGTTCAATATCAATGTTGTCCCTCAAGGATGTTCAATATCAATGTTGTCCCTCAAGGATGTTCAATATCAAATGTTGTCCTCAAGGATGTTCAATATCAATGTTGTCCCTCAAAGATGTTCAATATCAATGTTGTCCCTCAAAGATGTTCAATATCAATGTTGTCCCTCAAGGATGTTCAATATCAATGTTGTCCCTCAAGGATGTTCAATATCAATGTTGTCCCTCAAAGATGTTCAATATCAATGTTGTCCCTCAAGATGTTCAATATCAATGTTGTCCCTCAAAGATGTTCAATATCAATGTTGTCCCTCAAAGATGTTCAATATCAATGTTGTCCCTCAAAGATGTTCAATATCAATGTTGTCCCTCAAGATGTTCAATATCAATGTTGTCCCTCAAAGATGTTCAATATCAATGTTGTCCCTCAAAGATGTTCAATATCAATGTTGTCCCTCAAAGATGTTCAATATCAATGTTGTCCCTCAAAGATGTTCAATATCAATGTTGTCCCTCAAGGATGTTCAATATCAATGTTGTCCCTCAAGGATGTTCAATATCAATGTTGTCCCTCAAGGATGTTCAATATCAATGTTGTCCCTCAAAGATGTTCAATATCAATGTTGTCCCTCAAAGATGTTCAATATCAATGTTGTCCTCAAGGATGTTCAATATCAATGTTGTCCCTCAAGGATGTTCAATATCAATGTTGTCCCTCAAAGATGTTCAATATCAATGTTGTCCCTCAAGGATGTTCAATATCAATGTTGTCCCTCAAAATGTTCAATATCAATGTTGTCCCTCAAAGATGTTCAATATCAATGTTGTCCCTCAAGGATGTTCAATATCAATGTTGTCCCTCAAGGATGTTCAATATCAATGTTGTCCCTCAAAGATGTTCAATATCAATGTTGTCCCTCAAAGATGTTCAATATCAATGTTGTCCCTCAAGATGTTCAATATCAATGTTGTCCCTCAAGGATGTTCAATATCAATGTTGTCCCTCAAGATGTTCAATATCAATGTTGTCCCTCAAGGATGTTCAATATCAATGTTGTCCCTCAAAGATGTTCAATATCAATGTTGTCCCTCAAAGATGTTCAATATCAATGTTGTCCCTCAAAGATGTTCAATATCAATGTTGTCCCTCAAGGATGTTCAATATCAATGTTGTCCCTCAAGGATGTTCAATATCAATGTTGTCCCTCAAAGATGTTCAATATCAATGTTGTCCCTCAAAGATGTTCAATATCAATGTTGTCCCTCAAGATGTTCAATATCAATGTTGTCCCTCAAAGATGTTCAATATCAATGTTGTCCCTCAAAGATGTTCAATATCAATGTTGTCCCTCAAAGATGTTCAATATCAATGTTGTCCCTCAAAGATGTTCAATATCAATGTTGTCCCTCAAAGATGTTCAATATCAATGTTGTCCCTCAAAGATGTTAATATCAATGTTGTCCCTCAAAGATGTTCAATATCAATGTTGTCCCTCAAGATGTTCAATATCAATGTTGTCCCTCAAGGATGTTCAATATCAATGTTGTCCCTCAAAGATGTTCAATATCAATGTTGTCCCTCAAAGATGTTTAATATCAATGTTGTCCCTCAAAGATGTTCAATATCAATGTTGTCCCTCAAAGATGTTCAATATCAATGTTGTCCTCAAGATGTTCAATATCAATGTTGTCCCTCAAAGATGTTCAATATCAATGTTGTCCCTCAAAGATGTTCAATATCAATGTTGTCCTCAAAGATGTTCAATATCAATGTTGTCCCTCAAAGATGTTCAATATCAATGTTGTCCTCAAAGATGTTCAATATCAATGTTGTCCTCAAAGATGTTTAATATCAATGTTGTCCCTCAAAGATGTTCAATATCAATGTTGTCCCTCAAGGATGTTCAATATCAATGTTGTCCCTCAAAGATGTTCAATATCAATGTTGTCCCTCAAGGATGTTCAATATCAATGTTGTCCTCAAAGATGTTCAATATCAATGTTGTCCCTCAAAGATGTTCAATATCAATGTTGTCCCTCAAAGATGTTCAATATCAATGTTGTCCCTCAAAGATGTTCAATATCAATGTTGTCCCTCAAGGATGTTCAATATCAATGTTGTCCCTCAAGATGTTCAATATCAATGTTGTCCCTCAAAGATGTTCAATATCAATGTTGTCCTCAAAGATGTTCAATATCAATGTTGTCCCTCAAAGATGTTCAATATCAATGTTGTCCCTCAAGGATGTTTAATATCAATGTTGTCCCTCAAAGATGTTCAATATCAATGTTGTCCCTCAAGGATGTTCAATATCAATGTTGTCCTCAAAGATGTTCAATATCAATGTTGTCCCTCAAAGATGTTCAATATCAATGTTGTCCCTCAAAGATGTTCAATATCAATGTTGTCCCTCAAAGATGTTCAATATCAATGTTGTCCCTCAAAGATGTTCAATATCAATGTTGTCCCTCAAAGATGTTCAATATCAATGTTGTCCCTCAAAGATGTTCAATATCAATGTTGTCCCTCAAAGATGTTCAATATCAATGTTGTCCCTCAAAGATGTTCAATATCAATGTTGTCCCTCAAAGATGTTCAATATCAATGTTGTCCCTCAAAGATGTTCAATATCAATGTTGTCCCTCAAGGATGTTCAATATCAATGTTGTCCCTCAAAGATGTTCAATATCAATGTTGTCCCTCAAGATGTTCAATATCAATGTTGTCCCTCAAAGATGTTCAATATCAATGTTGTCCCTCAAGGATGTTCAATATCAATGTTGTCCCTCAAAGGATGTTCAATATCAATGTTGTCCCTCAAAGGATGTTCAATATCAATGTTGTCCCTCAAAGATGTTCAATATCAATGTTGTCCCTCAAGGATGTTCAATATCAATGTTGTCCCTCAAGGATGTTCAATATCAATGTTGTCCCTCAAGGATGTTCAATATCAATGTTGTCCCTCAAGATGTTCAATATCAATGTTGTCCCTCAAAGATGTTTAATATCAATGTTGTCCCTCAAAGATGTTCAATATCAATGTTGTCCCTCAAAGATGTTCAATATCAATGTTGTCCTCAAGGATGTTCAATATCAATGTTGTCCCTCAAGGATGTTCAATATCAATGTTGTCCCTCAAGATGTTCAATATCAATGTTGTCCCTCAAAGATGTTAATATCAATGTTGTCCCTCAAGATGTCAATATCAATGTTGTCCCTCAAAGATGTTCAATATCAATGTTGTCCCTCAAGGATGTTCAATATCAATGTTGTCCCTCAAGATGTTCAATATCAATGTTGTCCCTCAAAGATGTTCAATATCAATGTTGTCCCTCAAAGATGTTCATATCAATGTTGTCCCTCAAAGATGTTCAATATCAATGTTGTCCCTCAAGGATGTTCAATATCAATGTTGTCCCTCAAAGATGTTCAATATCAATGTTGTCCCTCAAGATGTTCAATATCAATGTTGTCCCTCAAGGATGTTCAATATCAATGTTGTCCCTCAAAGATGTTCAATATCAATGTTGTCCCTCAAGATGTTCAATATCAATGTTGTCCCTCAAGGATGTTCAATATCAATGTTGTCCCTCAAAATGTTCAATATCAATGTTGTCCCTCAAAGATGTTCAATATCAATGTTGTCCCTCAAGGATGTTCAATATCAATGTTGTCCCTCAAAGATGTTCAATATCAATGTTGTCCCTCAAGGATGTTCAATATCAATGTTGTCCCTCAAAGATGTTCAATATCAATGTTGTCCCTCAAAGATGTTCAATATCAATGTTGTCCTCAAAGATGTTCAATATCAATGTTGTCCCTCAAAGATGTTCAATATCAATGTTGTCCCTCAAAGATGTTCAATATCAATGTTGTCCCTCAAAGATGTTCAATATCAATGTTGTCCCTCAACGATGTTCAATATCAATGTT
>NC_084733.1:94944495-95104495 GCF_033978785.1 Entelurus aequoreus
TGTCATTAACGAATTGTCCAACTACAACTTGTCATTACAACTACAACTTGTCTTTACAACTACAACTTGTCATTACAACTACAACTTGTCATTACAACTACAACTTGTCATTACAACTACAACTTGTCATTACAACTACAACTTGTCATTACAACTACAACTTGTCATTACAACTACAACTTGTCATTACAACTACAACTTGTCTTACAACTACAACTTGTCATTACAACTACAACTTGTCATTACAACTACAACTTGTCATTACAACTACAACTTGTCATTACAACTACAACTTGTCATTACCAACTACAACTTGTCATTACAACTACAACTTGTCATTACAACTACAACTTGTCATTACAACTACAACTTGTCATTACAACTACAACTTGTCATTACAACTACAACTTGTCATTACAACTACAACTTGTCATTACAACTACAACTTGTCATTACAACTACAACTTGTCATTACAACTACAACTTGTCATTACAACTACAACTTGTCATTACAACTACAACTTGTCATTACAACTACAACTTGTCATTACAACTACAACTTGTCATTACAACTACAACTTGTCATTACAACTACAACTTGTCATTACAACTACAACTTGTCATTACAACTACAACTTGTCATTACAACTACAACTTGTCATTACAACTACAACTTGTCATTACAACTACAACTTGTCATTACAACTACAACTTGTCATTACAACTACAACTTGTCATTACAACTACAACTTGTCATTACAACTACAACTTGTCATTACAACTACAACTTGTCATTACAACTACAACTTGTCATTACAACTACAACTTGTCATTACAACTACAACTTGTCATTACAACTACAACTTGTCATTACAACTACAACTTGTCATTACAACTACAACTTGTCATTACAACTACAACTTGTCATTACAACTACAACTTGTCATTACAACTACAACTTGTCATTACAACTACAACTTGTCATTACAACTACAACTTGTCATTACAACTACAACTTGTCATTACAACTACAACTTGTCATTACAACTACAACTTGTCATTACAACTACAACTTGTCATTACAACTACAACTTGTCATTACAACTACAACTTGTCATTACAACTACAACTTGTCATTACAACTACAACTTGTCATTACAACTACAACTTGTCATTACAACTACAACTTGTCATTACAACTACAACTTGTCATTACAACTACAACTTGTCTTTACAACTACAACTTGTCATTACAACACAACTTGTCTTACAACTACAACTTGTCATTACAACTACAACTTGTCATTACAACTACAACTTGTCATTACAACTACAACTTGTCATTACAAGCTACAACTTGTCATTACAACTACAACTTGTCATTACAACTACAACTTGTCATTACAACTACAACTTGTCTTTACAACTACAACTTGTCATTACAACTACAACTTGTCATTACAACTACAACTTGTCATTACAACTACAACTTGTCATTACAACTACAACTTGTCATTACAACTACAACTTGTCTTTACAACTACAACTTGTCATTACAACTACAACTTGTCTTTACAACTACAACTTGTCTTTACAACTACAACTTGTCTTTACAAACTACAACTTGTCATTACAACTACAACTTGTCATTACAACTACAACTTGTCATTACAACTACAACTTGTCTTTACAACTACAACTTGTCATTACAACTACAACTTGTCATTACAACTACAACTTGTCATTACAACTACAACTTGTCTTTACAACTACAACTTGTCTTTACAACTACAACTTGTCTTTACAACTACAACTTGTCTTTACAACTACAACTTGTCATTACAACTACAACTTGTCATTACAACTACAACTTGTCATTACAACTACAACTTGTCATTACAACTACAACTTGTCATTACAACTACAACTTGTCACTACTTGCACATTTACTCGTGACTTGACCAGGGACAAAAGGAGAATGGGCGATAACACAATATTGTTCCTACAAAAAAAGAAAGGGTATACATTTTGTCAGGTTATTATTACCATTGTGTTATTTGAAAGTCAACAGGAAGTGGCCATGTGCACATGCTAATGCTGTGTCACTAGCTGGTGTGTACTCTTGTGTCTTGGTTGGTTGCTTTATATAAAGATCTTACTGACTTGTGATGGTTTATATATAGATCTTCCTGAACTTGTGATGGTTTTATATATAGATCTTACTGACTTGTGATGGTTTATATATAGATCTTCCTGACTTGTGATGGTTTATATATAGATCTTACTGACTTGTGATGGTTTATATATAGATCTTACTGACTTGTGATGGTTTATATAAAGATCTTACTGACTTGTGATGGTTTATATATAGATCTTCCTGACTTGTGATGGTTTATATATAGATCTTACTGACTTGTGATGGTTTATATATAGATCTTACTGACTTGTGATGGTTTATATATAGATCTTGCTGACTTGTGATGGTTTATATAAAGATCTTACTGACTTGTGATGGTTTATATATAGATCTTGCTGACTTGTGATGGTTTATATAAAGATCTTACTGACTTGTGATGGTTTATATATAGATCTTCCTGACTTGTGATGGTTTATATAAAGATCTTGCTGACTTGTGATGGTTTATATAAAGATCTTGCTGACTTGTGATGGTTTATATATAGATCTTCCTGACTTGTGATGGTTATATATAGATCTTCCTGACTTGTGATGGTTTATATATAGATCTTGCTGACTTGTGATGGTTTATATATAGATCTTCCTGACTTGTGATGGTTTATATAAAGATCTTGCTGACTTGTGATGGTTTATATATAGATCTTCCTGACTTGTGATGGTTTATATAAAGATCTTGCTGACTTGTGATGGTTTATATATAGATCTTCCTGACTTGTGATGGTTTATATAAAGATCTTGCTGACTTGTGATGGTTTATATAAAGATCTTCCTGACTTGTGATGGTTTATATATAGATCTTGCTGACTTGTGATGGTTTATATATAGATCTTCCTGACTTGTGAATGGTTTATATATAGATCTCCTGACTTGTGATGGTTTATATAAAGATCTTGCTGACTTGTGATGGTTTATATATAGATCTTACTGACTTGTGATGGTTTATATATAGATCTTCCTGACTTGTGATGGTTTATATATAGATCTTCCTGACTTGTGATGGTTTATATAAAGATCTTGCTGACTTGTGATGGTTTATATATAGATCTTACTGACTTGTGATGGTTTATATATAGATCTTCCTGACTTGTGATGGTTTATATATAGATCTTACTGACTTGTGATGGTTTATATAAAGATCTTACTGACTTGTGATGGTTTATATATAGATCTTGCTGACTTGTGAGGGTTTATATATAGATCTTACTGACTTGTGATGGTTTATATATAGATCTTCCTGACTTGTGATGGTTTATATAAAGATCTTGCTGACTTGTGATGGTTTATATAAAGATCTTCCTGACTTGTGATGGTTTATATATAGATCTTCCTGACTTGTGATGGTTTATATATAGATCTTGCTGACTTGTGATGGTTTATATATAGATCTTCCTGACTTGTGATGGTTTTATATAAAGATCTTGCTGACTTGTGATGGTTTATATAAAGATCTTCCTGACTTGTGATGGTTTATATATAGATCTTGCTGACTTGTGATGGTTTATATATAGATCTTCCTGACTTGTGAATGGTTTATATATAGATCTTCCTGACTTGTGATGGTTTATATAAAGATCTTGCTGACTTGTGATGGTTTATATATAGATCTTCCTGACTTGTGAATGGTTTATATATAGATCTTCCTGACTTGTGATGGTTTATATAAAGATCTTACTGACTTGTGATGGTTTATATATAGATCTTGCTGACTTGTGAGGGTTTATATATAGATCTTACTGACTTGTGATGGTTTATATATAGATCTTCCTGACTTGTGATGGTTTATATAAAGATCTTGCTGACTTGTGATGGTTTATATAAAGATCTTCCTGACTTGTGATGGTTTATATATAGATCTTGCTGACTTGTGATGGTTTATATATAGATCTTCCTGACTTGTGATGGTTTATATAAAGATCTTGCTGACTTGTGATGGTTTATATAAAGATCTTGCTGACTTGTGATGGTTTATATAAAGATCTTCCTGACTTGTGATGGTTTATATATAGATCTTGCTGACTTGTGATGGTTTATATATAGATCTTCCTGACTTGTGATGGTTTATATATAGATCTTCCTGACTTGTGATGGTTTATATATAGATCTTCCTGACTTGTGATGGTTTATATATAGATCTTCCTGACTTGTGAATGGTTTATATATAGATCTTCCTGACTTGTGATGGTTTATATATAGATCTTCCTGACTTGTGATGGTTTATATATAGATCTTCCTGACTTGTGATGGTTTATATAAAGATCTTGCTGACTTGTGATGGTTTATATATAGATCTTCCTGACTTGTGATGGTTTATATATAGATCTTCCTGACTTGTGAATGGTTTATATATAGATCTTCCTGACTTGTGATGGTTTATATATAGATCTTCCTGACTTGTGATGGTTTATATATAGATCTTGCTGACTTGTGATGGTTTATATATAGATCTTCCTGACTTGTGATGGTTTATATATAGATCTTCCTGACTTGTGATGGTTTATATATAGATCTTGCTGACTTGTGATGGTTTATATATAGATCTTGCTGACTTGTGATGGTTTATATATAGATCTTGCTGACTTGTGATGGTTTATATAAAGATCTTACTGACTTGTGATGCTTTATATATAGATCTTCCTGACTTGTGATGGTTTATATAAAGATCTTGCGGACTTGTGATGGTTTATATATAGATCTTACTGACTTGTGATGGTTTATATATAGATCTTACTGACTTGTGATGGTTTATATATAGATCTTCCTGACTTGTGATGGTTTATATAAAGATCTTGCGGACTTGTGATGGTTTATATATAGATCTTACTGACTTGTGATGGTTATATATAGATCTTCCTGACTTGTGATGCTTTATATATAGATCTTGCTGACTTGTGATGCTTTATATATAGATCTTGCTGACTTGTGATGGTTTATATATAGATCTTCCTGACTTTTGATGGTTTATATAAAGATCTTACTGACTTGTGATGGTTTATATAAAGATCTTGCTGACTTGTGATGGTTTATATAAAGATCTTGCTGACTTGTGATGGTTTATATAAAGATCTTGCTGACTTGTGATGGTTTATATATAGATCTTCCTGACTTGTGATGGTTATATATAGATCTTCCTGACTTGTGATGGTTTATATATAGATCTTGCTGACTTGTGATGGTTTATATATAGATCTTCCTGACTTGTGAATGGTTTATATATAGATCTTCCTGACTTGTGATGGTTTATATATAGATCTTCCTGACTTGTGAATGGTTTATATATAGATCTTCCTGACTTGTGATGGTTTATATATAGATCTTCCTGACTTGTGATGGTTTATATATAGATCTTACTGACTTGTGATGGTTTATATATAGATCTTGCTGACTTGTGATGGTTTAATATATAGATCTTCCTGACTTGTGATGGTTTATATATAGATCTTGCTGACTTGTGATGGTTTATATATAGATCTTGCTGACTTGTGATGGTTTATATATAGATCTTACTGACTTGTGATGGTGTATATATAGATCTTCCTGACTTGTGATGGTTTATATAAAGATCTTGCGGACTTGTGATGGTTTATATATAGATCTTACTGACTTGTGATGGTTTATATATAGATCTTACTGACTTGTGATGGTTTATATATAGATCTTCCTGACTTGTGATGGTTTATATATAGATCTTCCTGACTTGTGATGGTCTATATATAGATCTTACTGACTTGTGATGGTTTATATATAGATCTTCCTGACTTGTGATGGTTTATATAAAGATCTTGCGGACTTGTGATGGTTTATATATAGATCTTACTGACTTGTGATGGTTTATATATAGATCTTACTGACTTGTGATGGTTTATATATAGATCTTCCTGACTTGTGATGGTTTATATAAAGATCTTGCGGACTTGTGATGGTTTATATATAGATCTTACTGACTTGTGATGGTTTATATATAGATCTTCCTGACTTGTGATGCTTTATATATAGATCTTGCTGACTTGTGATGCTTTATATATAGATCTTGCTGACTTGTGATGGTTTATATATAGATCTTCCTGACTTGTGATGCTTTATATATAGATCTTCCTGACTTGTGATGCTTTATATATAGATCTTCCTGACTTGTGATGGTTTATATATAGATCTTGCTGACTTGTGATGGTTTATATATAGATCTTGCTGACTTGTGATGGTTTATATATAGATCTTGCTGACTTGTGATGGTTTATATAAAGATCTTACTGACTTGTGATGCTTTATATATAGATCTTCCTGACTTGTGATGGTTTATATAAAGATCTTGCGGACTTGTGATGGTTTATATATAGATCTTACTGACTTGTGATGGTTTATATATAGATCTTACTGGACTTGTGATGGTTTATATATAGATCTTCCTGACTTGTGATGGTTTATATAAAGATCTTGCGGACTTGTGATGGTTTATATATAGATCTTACTGACTTGTGATGGTTTATATATAGATCTTCCTGACTTGTGATGCTTTATATATAGATCTTGCTGACTTGTGATGCTTTATATATAGATCTTGCTGACTTGTGATGGTTTATATATAGATCTTCCTGACTTTTGATGGTTTATATAAAGATCTTACTGACTTGTGATGGTTTATATAAAGATCTTGCTGACTTGTGATGGTTTATATAAAGATCTTGCTGACTTGTGATGGTTTATATAAAGATCTTGCTGACTTGTGATGGTTTATATATAGATCTTCCTGACTTGTGATGGTTTATATATAGATCTTCCTGACTTGTGATGGTTTATATATAGATCTTGCTGACTTGTGATGGTTTATATATAGATCTTCCTGACTTGTGAATGGTTTATATATAGATCTTCCTGACTTGTGATGGTTTATATATAGATCTTCCTGACTTGTGAATGGTTTATATATAGATCTTCCTGACTTGTGATGGTTTATATATAGATCTTCCTGACTTGTGATGGTTTATATATAGATCTTACTGACTTGTGATGGTTTATATATAGATCTTGCTGACTTGTGATGGTTTATATATAGATCTTCCTGACTTGTGATGGTTTATATATAGATCTTGCTGACTTGTGATGGTTTATATATAGATCTTGCTGACTTGTGATGGTTTATATATAGATCTTACTGACTTGTGATGGTGTATATATAGATCTTCCTGACTTGTGATGGTTTATATAAAGATCTTGCGGACTTGTGATGGTTTATATATAGATCTTACTGACTTGTGATGGTTTATATATAGATCTTACTGACTTGTGATGGTTTATATATAGATCTTCCTGACTTGTGATGGTTTATATATAGATCTTCCTGACTTGTGATGGTCTATATATAGATCTTACTGACTTGTGATGGTTTATATATAGATCTTCCTGACTTGTGATGGTTTATATAAAGATCTTGCGGACTTGTGATGGTTTATATATAGATCTTACTGACTTGTGATGGTTTATATATAGATCTTACTGACTTGTGATGGTTTATATATAGATCTTCCTGACTTGTGATGGTTTATATAAAGATCTTGCGGACTTGTGATGGTTTATATATAGATCTTACTGACTTGTGATGGTTTATATATAGATCTTCCTGACTTGTGATGCTTTATATATAGATCTTGCTGACTTGTGATGCTTTATATATAGATCTTGCTGACTTGTGATGGTTTATATATAGATCTTCCTGACTTGTGATGCTTTATATATAGATCTTCCTGACTTGTGATGCTTTATATATAGATCTTCCTGACTTGTGATGCTTTATATATAGATCTTCCTGACTTGTGATGGTTTATATATAGATCTTCCTGACTTGTGATGGTTTATATATAGATCTTACTGACTTGTGATGGTTTATATATAGATCTTCCTGACTTGTGATGGTTTATATATAGATCTTCCTGACTTGTGATGCTTTATATATAGATCTTCCTGACTTGTGATGGTTTATATATAGATCTTCCTGACTTGTGATGCTTTATATATAGATCTTCCTGACTTGTGATGCTTTATATATAGATCTTCCTGACTTGTGATGGTTTATATATAGATCTTCCTGACTTGTGATGCTTTATATATAGATCTTCCTGACTTGTGATGCTTTATATATAGATCTTCCTGACTTGTGATGGTTTATATATAGATCTTCCTGTCTTGTGATGCTTTATATATAGATCTTCCTGACTTGTGATGGTTTATATATAGATCTTCCTGACTTGTGATGCTTTATATATAGATCTTCCTTACTTGTGATGGTTTATATATAGATCTTCCTGACTTGTGATGCTTTATATATAGATCTTCCTGACTTGTGATGGTTTATATATAGATCTTCCTGACTTGTGATGCTTTATATATAGATCTTCCTTACTTGTGATGGTTTATATATAGATCTTCCTGACTTGTGATGCTTTATATAAAGATCTTCCTGACTTGTGATGCTTTATATATAGATCTTCCTGACTTGTGAATGGTTTATATATAGAGCTTCCTGACTTGTGATGGTTTATGTATATATCTTCCTGTCTTGTGAATGGTTTATATATAGATCTTCCTGACTTGTGATGGTTTATGTATAGATCTTCCTGACTTGTGAATGGTTTATATATAGATCTTCCTGACTTGTGAATGGTTTATATATAGATCTTCCTGACTTGTGATGGTTTATATATAGATCTTCCTGACTAGTGAATGGCAAAACACTAAGTGTCTCCTGAAGAAGCAACTGGAGCGGTCCTTGATCAGCACCTGTGGCCAAGACCTAACCTCCTGGCTGATGATTTTAGCTTGTCCTGAAGATTTTGGAGCTAATCCTCCTTTTTCATTGTCCCATTTACTCTCTGTAAAGCAGCAGTTCTGTTGTTCTGTCGTTTGATTGATTGATCGGCCAAGTACCACAACTGTATTACTTTTTTAATGCCTCTGGACATCACATTTAATGCTTGTTAAGGCCTTCATTTTCTCAAAATCCATTTAATGACTTTTAATGTTTTAATGGCCCGTGAAAACCCTGTTATATAAAAAAAATATTAGGTTCTGGATCATCATGTGTCACAAAGTAGTGGTTGTTGAATCTCATGAAGTCTGCCATGGTTAGTAAGGGTTGTATTTTGTTGAAGGAAATATCATGTAATGATGTGAAATCAATGTGCCGCCATAATGCTTCAACATGGTATTATGAATGTCCCTGTTACTACCTAACATACATACTTACTGTTGGAAGCAGATCAGAATCATATGCATATTTAAGTGTTACTTCTTTCTAAACTCCTATAGTCATATAAAGAATAGCTAGTATTCTTCCTTCTTTTGAGTCTCATAGTAAGGTGTCGGCCTTCTAGATTGGAATGTGTCAGAGTAGAGATAACTCGGAGTAGTCTAAACAAAGGGAGGGGGCGAGGGACAGAGGGAAGATCACGGGACTTCCGGGGGATTGGAGGGGAGACCGAGCTAGACCGGGCGAGGGAACGGGGGTGTGCTACATTGGTCTCACGTTTGTCCTCTAAGCTTGGAGAATAAACCACAAAATACCAACTACTGCCTGTTGATTGAATATAAACATCAGCTTATTGCCATAAAAAGAATCTGGGAGAGACTAGCAATTTGAATTCCCCATTGGAGGAATGCTGGTCAACGCAACAATTTGGGGGCTTCGTCCGAGATGGCACGCTGTTGATTAATGACTTCTTGCAATCTTCTGGACAGACTCAAATGGCCAATACAAGGTGAGCAGAGCCTTTTTATATAAAATCTTCTTTAGGAGTCTGTCCTGAAGTCTGTAAGTCAAACACTGTTTTGTAATCCCAGGCACAGATTGGTGATTTTGATAGATTGATTGCATTTTTGCCGAGCCTGCCATTGCAATAAAATTGTAAATAAGTGGTCAACTCAGGCCATTGTGTCTCGATTACCGTGACGGGCAGTTTCATTGACGAGTGAACTAATAGTTGGGTGTAGCTTACCCTGGGAATTTGGTCGTCCCTTAATGAGTTCGGGTTGCAAGATCCCAGTGAGATAAGACACTAAAACGTAAGGAAGCGGGTTGAAAGATCCCAGTGAGATAAGACACTGAAACGTAAGGAAGCGGGTTGAAAGATCCCAGTGAGATAAAACACTAAAACGTAAAGAAATAGACACATGGCCTTGGAGTGTGACAGACAGGAATGTGATGGCGGTCGGGGAAAAATTTGATTAATCATTACTGTGTAATGATCAATTGAATGGACTGTTGTCGACAATGGAACTAGCAGGTAGAGAAAAAAAATAAATAAATAAAAAAGGAGAACGTTCCTTGAAAGGGTTAAGAGGGAGTTTACAATACTCGAAAAGTCGTGAACTCAAACGTCTGGTAAAATAAAATAAAAAAAAGTAACTGGAAGTTTTATGGTAAAGTGAAACGCAGAGAGTGTACTGCTGAGTGTGAGTGTGTGTGTGCGGGAGTGCTTACGCGTGCTCGTGTGTGTGTGTGCTGCTGAGTGTGTGTGTGTGTGTGTGTGTGTGCGCGCTGGTGAAAATGGAACACTCAGGGAGAGAATTTAAGAGTTTGGCGTATGATAAAAGTAAACGGGGATTACGTGGAAAAACGAAATGCAGCAAAAGAACCGATGATTAATGACAGAATAGACTGATTGGTTTTGTGTCTGCCGCGCATGCGCAAGACAATTCAAACGACCCGCCCAGACATTGACTAGGACACCGCCCCCTACTCCAGTGACAAGAGAAGGAGGTATTAACACGCCCCCTCTAAGATTAATCCTGCCTCCAAAAATTAACCCCTTGTACACGTCTGACCATTTTCTCCGGCAGACATTTTTGACACATGACATTAACACTTTGGACATACTACAATATAAGTCTCTTGCCGATGCATACATGCAAGCCATTGTTGACCTTGCTTTCCCATCTGTACCTCCGGGAGGGAACCTTTGGCCAAACACTTTGGACAAAGTTAACCCTGATATACACGGTGCCAAAAACAATATATGGCAGGACATTTTATTCATCCCATGCATAATAGGGCTAATGACAGAGCAACAAGGAAACGACTACTTAAATTACAGATCGCTGAAGATAAAAGGTTAAAAGAACCAAAATGTCAAAGATCAGCTAGGGTATATTCAGCAGTGGGTGACCTTGCTTTTGAGTTCCAACAGGTGGAGGAAATAATCCTCAACAGACGTGCAGTTGGACTCGGGTGGTGGACAACACGATGCTTCAAAGCCGGTCTGGGGTAGACACTGTTTCGGCTGTGACCAGCATGGTCACTGGAGTCGTGACTGTCCGAACATTTCCGAACAGGAAAGGTTCCGTCGTGCCAACAAACGAACACGAAGGCGTGTAAGAGGACGCCCACATCAGGAGCCGCAGCAGGAAGTACCGACAGGACCCCTGCTGGACATGAGTGTCAACGGACAATTTTATCAGACACCCATTCGATTCTGAATGCAGAGGTACCAAAAAAGCTGTGTGCTTCCTCTTTAAAGGTCGAAGGCTTCGCTGGGGTCACAAGAAGGTTACCTGTCACCAAACCACTTCCGGTTCAGATTGCTGGACCTCCTTTACAGACTGTACCCTGACATTCAAATCACAAAGAAGGAACATTCCTGGTGTTACCTGACGGCTCAACCACCCAGCTGCGACACCACTACCAAGACTCCTCCATGAGCTCATACCACAGCCTGAAACAACAGGAATGGCTGACATCCAACTGCTCTAACAGTGAAAACCCTGACTGACTGAGATGCTTCCGTGTGTTCTGCCACCCGACTCGCCATATGTTATGAGTATTTATATATGTTGGAACTCAAGGTGTGGCTGCTCATGTTGACCTATCTTTGCAACAGCTAGCATGGTATAAGATGGACACAATAGTGTCCCACATTGTTCCCTTGCTCTCTGTCTCGCCTACAAAACCAAAGAACTTAGTTCCAATGATAAGACACGGCATAGCTGCCAAACATTACACCGACACCCAAATACCACATTTTCAATTGTTTAGGTTTAGCCCATGGTTATGTTAAACACATAACTATGGGCTGCACTTTAGACACCTGTAGGCTACGAGGAGCTAGCAGCTACACAACAGCTGAGCTAAAACGACACATTACACATTTAAGCATATCAAATAATTATAGTTGCTCATTACATACACATAGTCGTCAAGACAGAAGTCTGATAGAAAGTATTCAGTAACAAACGTGTCTGCATCATTCAACTTTCTACAACATGAGCTTGACTTAATGAATTATTGGGGCCACCAGGTGTGGTAAAAATTCAAAATACTATTGCTAAAGCATCCGCCATAAGGGTAGTATTTTTCTAGTATTGGTGACAATATAAATATAAGCATATTTTGTTACTTTCACCATATTGAATAAGTTACATAAAAGTTAGGGTTCAGATGAGTTTGAGTTAATTGTGATATTGCTAAGGGGTCCCCTACCCTAACACCACCCCCCAGTGGACCATAGAGGCTGAAGAGACAATCATTGACCTCAAACATGACCTGCCCTCCGGTACTTGACTATTAGCTGACCTTTTTCTTAGATGTTTCTGAAAGTGGTAGTATGACTAACACAGTCCTTTTTTCAGAAACAGAAGGGGGTGAGTGAGGGTGGATACAGACTCCTTGGAACAAAATCGACAATCATCCGACTCTGACACATTCCATAGTTTTAACGTTTTTCCCGTGGGTAAGAAGTTATAACTAATTTTAATTTGAAAATAACGATTTTACACATCGATAGTTCTTTAGTATATCAAATTTAGAATATGGAGGAGGTGAGGGTGAACCATGTATAGTCTTTGATTTCACTGATATGATCAATACTGTACAAGGGAAAAGGTACGTACTGACTTGTGTTGACAATCACAGTGGTTGGCCGGAAGCAACAACAACCTCAAAAGAGGATGCAATATCAGTAATTAAATGACTTGTGAATGACCTAGTACCCCGACATGGTTTCCCCAAAAAGATTAGGTCAGACAACGGCAACCATTTTAAAAAAAATACTCACTTAGCCTTGGTCGAAAAGGCTTTCGGACTAGAACACAGGTTTGGGGTACCATCCTGAGTCCCAAGGTAAGGTTGAAAGGATGGACCAGAACATTAAAAACTAATTGGCTAAAATCTGTGCACAGACCAAATTTAATTGGATTGACATGTTGCAATTAGCGTTAATGATCATTCGAAGGTCCATGAATAAAACTGTTTTACCGCCCTTTGAGTTTTTCACCCTATGAGCTGCATACAGGTCAGCCATTCACAGGACCAGCAGCTCCCCATGGAAGGAGGACTCAGCGTAAAACCAAAATGGTATTTTACACAAAAAATTGCAGAATTTGTGTGCCAGTTCTTCTGTACAGATTCCCTTCCGGCTGCTGAGAGGGTCAAGATCAAGGTCATCAAACGCAAGTGGACGGAGCCCAGGTGGACTGGTCCCTTCAAGGTCGTGGAACGGACGTCCCGCGCCCTTCGACTGGCTGGTGGAGGGGACACCTGGTACCACTTCTCCCTCTGCACTACAGCTGAAGAACCTGACAGATTACCAGCGGATGTCATTGCTGACATCGCCACATCATCTGCCCCTCAGCCCAGGAGACGAGAGAGATTTTCTACCTACATTACTCTTTTCAACTTCTATATTGTATATCCTTGTGTGAGACCAATCCAGTATGCTAAATGTTTCTTAGTTTTTCTTGCTTGTTTTCAGCATAACTATCTGTGTCGTTACATTAAGTGAAAAGTTTGATGTTTATCCCCGTTTTGTTACCTAAATTACTCTGATATTGATAGACGAAAGGCAGGATGTTACACCCGACTAGTTTTCCCTGACGGACTGGTGCTTGGGCGTGTTCTACTGTCTTTGTGTCTCAGTTCATCCTTCCTGACGACAGTGACTGACAAGTGTCTAAGAACATACAGCGGACTTTAAATAGACTGGGTCAAAGGGGATAGCGAGACTTATTTTTTGACCTGTGCAGTGTGATTAATTACGGGGGACACAATAACTATTACCGTGGTAATAACCTCTATATTTGTTACGACCCAACCCTGAACCATTGGTGTCGGATGCAGACAACATACTATGGTAAGTGGTGCCCATCGTCCCTTTTATGTTGTTTTGGGGGTTGACCTGACTGATACAGACTCTAAAGGAATTATTAAAATTAATGTCCTTGAGAGGGCGTTAATTACCTCTACACCCTCTGTAGCACCTAATGTACCACCCCACCTCGGTGGTGTTTCAAAGGCTCTCACATCTGTGCGTGCTAATGACATCACCACCGAAGGCCTGGTAACTTTGACCTTAGGAGCGGGTGCAGACAACCTGTGGCTCAGGTGGATGCCAAAACCTGGGTGACTGTGTTGCTTCTTCCGCTGGATGTCCCTTTTCCCACACTTACCCCGCCCCTTATAAGTTGACTGACATGTGTACCCTTCTGTTGACAATGCCACCCGACTTCTTCCCTTTGTGGCCCAAAAGCTGAATTACACGCGTTTTCAAATTACAGGACCCTCTTCGTCCCCCAACAAATTGGGTGACATTAACCGTTACTGGTGCACCACACTGATAAATGGTTTTAGGATAGGCCCTTGGGCACGAGCTGACTTATTCTGGTGTTGTGGAGAGCACAGATTGTACATTAGAATCCCGACGTCAGCCGTTGGGCTTTGTGCTATGGTTAGACTGGTGACCCCAGTCACCAAATTAACACCCCTTGGAACTCCTGTTTCAGCGGCCTCTCTAACTCCCCGCCGCCGTTGAGACTAACCAACCTGACTCGTGACGCCGTTGAGGGACTTGCTGAACAACTTGCCCCGACCTCCCTCAAGACCATCCAGAACCGCACAGCCCCTTGTACTAAGTGTCACTAAAGGGGGTCTAGCAAAGTGGTAACTATAAGACTTTAATGTGGGGCGTGCTTTATAAGTTTTGTACAAGTAATAAAGATCTCATTAGAATATCTTAAAGGGGGACTTGTTGGAAGCAGATCAGAATCATATGCATATTTAAGTGTTACTTCTTTCTAAACTCCTATAGTCATATAAAGAATAGCTAGTATTCTTCCTTCTTTTGAGTCTCATAGTAAGGTGTCGGCCTTCTAGATTGGAATGTGTCAGAGTAGAGATAACTCGGAGTAGTCTAAATAAAGGGAGTGGGGGCGAGGGACAGAGGGAAGATCACGGGACTTCCGGGGGATTGGAGGGGAGACCGAGCTAGACCGGGCGAGGGAACGGGGGTGTGCTAGATTGGTCTCACGTTTGTCCTCTAAGCTTGGAGAATAAACCACAAAATACCAACTACTGCCTGTTGATTGAATATCAACATCAGCTTATTGCCATAAAAAGAATCTGGGAGAGACTAGCAATTTGAATTCCCCATTGGAGGAATGCTGGTCAACGCAACATGCTGATAATGCTTCAACATGGTATTATGAATGTCCCTGTTACTACCTAACATACATACTTACACATGTATACAACATGCTGATAATGCTTCAACATGGTATTGTGAATGTCCCTGTTACTACCTAACATACATACTTACACATGTATACAACATGCTGATAATGCTTCAACATGGTATTGTGAATGTCCCTGTTACTACCTAACATACATACTTACACATGTATACAACATGCTGATAATGCTTCAACATGGTATTATGAATGTCCCTGTTACTACCTAACATACATACTTACACATGTATACAACATGCTGATAATGCTTCAACATGGTATTATGAATGTCCCTGTTACTACCTAACATACATACTTACACATGTATACAACATGCTGATAATGCTTCAACATGGTATTATGAATGTCCCTGTTACTACCTAACATACATACTTACACATGTATACAACATGCTGATAATGCTTCAACATGGTATTATGAATGTCCCTGTTACTACCTAACATACATACTTACACATGTATACAACATGCTGATAATGCTTCAACATGGTATTATGAATGTCCCTGTTACTACCTAACATACATACTTACACATGTATACAACATGCTGATAATGCTTCAACATGGTATTATGAATGTCCCTGTTACTACCTAACATACATACTTACACATGTATACAACATGCTGATAATGCTTCAACATGGTATTATGAATGTCCCTGTTATTACCTAACATACATACTTACACATGTATACAACATGCTGATAATGCTTCAACATGGTATTATGAATGTCCCTGTTATTACCTAACATACATACTTACACATGTATACAACATGCTGATAATGCTTCAACATGGTATTATGAATGTCCCTGTTATTACCTAACATACATACTTACACATGTATACAACATGCTGATAATGCTTCAACATGGTATTATGAATGTCCCTGTTATTACCTAACATACATACTTACACATGTATACAACATGCTGATAATGCTTCAACATGGTATTATGAATGTCCCTGTTACTACCTAACACACATACTTACACATGTATACAACATGCTGATAATGCTTCAACATGGTATTATGAATGTCCCTGTTATTACCTAACATACATACTTACACATGTATACAACATGCTGATGAAGGCATGTTAATAGGTGGAATAGATCAAGTTGTTAGTCTACTACCAGCTGTATATTACACAATATAATGCTTAAAGAAGAACAAAAAACATGTGTTCTTGTCTCACACAGGGATTTTGAATGATGGGCAAAATTCAAGCAGGCACTTTAGTAATGAAACACATTTGACGGAGCAGGACTTGGTGGACATGGACAGGTTCTACTTTAGGTGCTATGCTAGGATTCTGACAGAAAAGAAAAGACTCACTTGAGATTTGGCGATGGAGTGAGAGCTTTGTCTGGCCTCCTTGGAACTCCCTGCCTGCCTTTGCCTGGTGGAGGCACCGGCTTCTTGGGCGGGGTTGGCGCCACAGGCTTGGATGGTTTGGGATCGGGCAGAGGCTTGTCAACTGCAACATTACATGGTGGACAAATTACACACTTTTGTCAACTGCAACATTACATGGTGGACAAATTACACACTTTTGTCAACTGCAACATTAAATGGTGGACAAATTACACACTTTTGTCAACTGCAACATCACATGGTGGAGAAATTAGATAGAGCCAGGTTATAAAATACAGTACAAGTATGTTCTATATATACAAGTTTCTTAGTACAGGTATGTTCTATATATACACTTCTCTTAGTACAGGTATGCTCTATATATATATATATATATATATATATATATATATATATATATATATATATATATATACATACAGTATATATAGATACAAATAATTAAAGTAATATTTTTTTAAATTCAAGTTCATATTTTGGAATTTAAATTAATCACAGGTGATTACTTGCTGGCATAATTAAAATGTGCTTAAGAAAAAACCCCAAAATGTAATGTAATTGTCAGAATGTCATCCAGGAATGTTTTTAAACCTTTGACTTCTGTGCATGTCATTTATTTGCGCAAAACAGTTTTATCTGAAGTTCTTCCAGGCTGGAATTTTGGAGTAAAATGTCTCCTTACTCATGTTTATATTGTGGTAATGTACCAGTCAGAGTCTCCTTACTCATGTTTATATTGTGGTAATGTACCAGTCAGAGACTCCTTACTCATGTTTATATTGTGGTAATGTACCAGTCAGAGACTCCTTACTCATGTTTATATTGTGGTAATGTACCAGTCAGAGTCTCCTTACTCATGTTTATATTGTGGTAATGTACCAGTCAGAGTCTCCTTACTCATGTTTATATTGTGGTAATGTACCAGTCAGTCTCCTTACTCATGTTTATATTGTGGTAATGTACCAGTCAGTCTCCTTACTCATGTTTATATTGTGGTAATGTACCAGTCAGAGACTCCTTACTCATGTTTATATTGTGGTAATGTACCAGTCAGAGTCTCCTTACTCATGTTTATATTGTGGTAATGTACCAGTCAGAGTCTCCTTACTCATGTTTATATTGTGGTAATGTACCAGTCAGAGACTCCTTACTCATGTTTATATTGTGGTAATGTACCAGTCAGAGACTCCTTACTCATGTTTATATTGTGGTAATGTACCAGTCAGAGTCTCCTTACTCATGTTTATATTGTGGTAATGTACCAGTCAGAGTCTCCTTACTCATGTTTATATTGTGGTAATGTACCAGTCAGAGTCTCCTTACTCATGTTTATATTGTGGTAATGTACCAGTCAGAGTCTCCTTACTCATGTTTATATTGTGGTAATGTACCAGTCAGAGACTCCTTACTCATGTTTATATTGTGGTAATGTACCAGTCAGAGTCTCCTTACTCATGTTTATATTGTGGTAATGTACCAGTCAGTCTCCTTACTCATGTTTATATTGTGGTAATGTACCAGTCAGTCTCTCCTTACTCATGTTTATATTGTGGTAATGTACCAGTCAGTGACTCCTTACTCATGTTTATATTGTGGTAATGTACCAGTCAGAGTCTCCTTACTCATGTTTATATTGTGGTAATGTACCAGTCAGAGTCTCCTTACTCATGTTTATATTGTGGTAATGTACCAGTCAGAGTCTCCTTACTCATGTTTATATTGTGGTAATGTACCAGTCAGAGTCTCCTTACTCATGTTTATATTGTGGTAATGTACCAGTCAGAGACTCCTTACTCATGTTTATATTGTGGTAATGTACCAGTCAGAGTCTCCTTACTCATGTTTATATTGTGGTAATGTACCAGTCAGTCTCCTTACTCATGTTTATATTGTGGTAATGTACCAGTCAGTCTCTCCTTACTCATGTTTATATTGTGGTAATGTACCAGTCAGTCTCTCCTTACTCATGTTTATATTGTGGTAATGTACCAGTCAGTCTCTCCTTACTCATGTTTATATTGTGGTATTCATTGATCTTCTCGCTGACTGAGCATGTACGCTCAAAATAAATGTATTATATTGTGGCAAATGCAAGAAACACAGCGTTGTTTCTCTCAGGTCTTTATTGCAAGACTGCCAACATGAGAATACACAATGAAACACAATATGCACTTTTATAGTGTGCGCTGAAAAACGTCACCAGATACCAAATAATTAGCGTGTGTTAACGGTCCAAGTCCCCCGCCTTACATGTAAAAGTTGAAAAAGACACAGCGTCAATCAATCGGCGGTTAGCAACATCAACAAGCAGTCCATTAGCACACAGAAAATCCGCGCCAATAATGGGAACCGTGATGGCGGCGATGATAAAGTCTTACTGGAATTTGCGTCCATGGAAGCACACCGTCACCAACCTGGAGCCCAAAGTGTCGATTGACGAGCCGTTGGCGGCATTCAGCAGCGGCCCGCAACCACCTGTCGCCTTGTCCGCGTCCGTGGCAGATAACAGGCTGACTTGCGAACTGGAGTCCACCAGGAAACGTCTCCTTGACGACGAGTCAGCGATGAAGAGCAGCTCGCTTGCTTCGCTGGCGATCACAGCCGCTACTGAACGCCGGCGTTGGAGTTTCCCGGAGCCGTGAAGGAGCATGGAGGAACACACCGTCGAGCTTTGGCGCCAAAACGTTGATGGAAGAAGCACTGGCTCACTTCGCGCCTTTTCCGGGTAGCGACCCCCGCCACTACCGCTGGGTCCGCGTTCTCCATCGTCTGCAGGGGGGGCGCTTCTACGCTCTGCACGGCAAACCGTCTGGAAGCCAGAAGCACCCGGTCAGCTTCTTCAGCCAAGCCCCGGTAATCGCCGGAGGCCAGAGAAGTGGAGTTAGCTAGCACCGCACGGGCCGCAGGTGGTAGCTGCCTCAAGAAAAGATGCGGGAAAATGAACCCGCCCTCCTCGGAGCCCAGCAGCGACAGCATACAGTCCATTAAATCCACGGCGGTGCTATCGCCCAAACCCGGCAGGGAAAGAAGTCTATCTGCCCTCTCAGCGTCAGTTAGAGTAAATCTCCGAAGCAGAAGATTCTTGAGGGCTGCGTACTTGCCGCTCTGTGGAGGCGTTCGCAACAGCTGCATAGCGCCGCGAGTGGTCGCCTGGTCGAGGGCTGTTACGACCAAGTAATACCGGGAGTCGTCGTCAGTGATTCCTCGCAGGTGGAAAAGTGCCTCGATGTGCTGGAACCATGATGCCGGGTCGCTCTGCCAGAACTCCGGAAGCTTTGTCCCCGCGGGGAATGCAGGTTGCTGGAGTTGGGGCGACATGGCCGATGAAGACACAACTTCCTCTTCTGCGTGAAACATTGTCGGGGTCACCAATGTGGCAAATGCAAGAAACACAGCGTTGTTTCTCTCAGGTCTTTATTGCAAGACTGCAATACACAATGAAACACAATATGCACTTCTATAATGTGCCCAAGAAGACATTTAAACCACACCCATTCTGCTGAGTGTGAGCATGGTCCTAGTGCCCGCCACAATATACCATTTATTATTTTGGAATATGAGTACTTTCTTTTTTCTTCTAACTTGGAAATAATGTTGCTTTTAGTGTCATACTGTAGGATGCTGTGGGCCAACAAGGTCTTGTAGTCATCATGTGTACGTTGTGGGCCAACAAGGTCTTGTAGTCATCCTGTGTAGGATGCTGTGGGCCAACAAGGTCTTGTAGTCATCATGTGTACGTTGTGGGCCAACAAGGTCTTGTAGTCATCATGTGTACGTTGTGGGCCAACAAGGTCTTGTAGTCATCCTGTGTAGGATGCTGTGGGCCAACAAGGTCTTGTACTCATCATGTGTACGTTGTGGGCCAACAAGGTCTTGTAGTCATCCTGTGTAGGATGCTGTGGGCCAACAAGGTCTTGTAGTCATCATGTGTACGTTGTGGGCCAACAAGGTCTTGTAGTCATCCTGTGTAGGATGCTGTGGGCCAACAAGGTCTTGTAGTCATCATGTGTACGTTGTGGGCCAACAAGGTCTTGTAGTCATCCTGTGTAGGATGCTGTGGGCCAACAAGGTCTTGTAGTCATCATGTGTACGTTGTGGGCCAACAAGGTCTTGTAGTCATCATGTGTACGTTGTGGGCCAACAAGGTCTTGTAGTCATCCTGTGTAGGATGCTGTGGGCCAACAAGGTCTTGTAGTCATCATGTGTACGTTGTGGGCCAACAAGGTCTTGTAGTCATCCTGTGTAGGATGCTGTGGGCCAACAAGGTCTTGTAGTCATCATGTGTACGTTGTGGGCCAACAAGGTCTTGTAGTCATCCTGTGTAGGATGCTGTGGGCCAACAAGGTCTTGTAGTCATCATGTGTAGGATGCTGTGGGCCAACAAGGTCTTGTAGTCATCATGTGTACGTTGTGGGCCAACAAGGTCTTGTAGTCATCATGTGTAGGATGCTGTGGGCCAACAAGGTCTTGTAGTCATCATGTGTACGTTGTGGGCCAACAAGGTCTTGTAGTCATCCTGTGTAGGATGCTGTGGGCCAACAATGTCTTGTAGTCATCCTGTGTAGGATGTGGGCCAACAAGGTCTTGTAGTCATCATATGTAGGATGCTGTGGGCCAACAAGGTCTTGTAGTCATCATGTGTACGTTGTGGGCCAACAAGGTCTTGCAGTCATCCTGTGTAGGATGCTGTGGGCCAACAAGGTCTTGTAGTCATCATGTGTACGTTGTGGGCCAACAAGGTCTTGTAGTCATCCTGTGTAGGATGCTGGGGGCCAACAAGGTCTTGTAGTCATCCTGTGTAGGATGCTGTGGGCCAACAAGGTCTTGTAGTCATCATGTGTAGGATGCTGTGGGCCAACAAGGTCTTGTAGTCATGCTGTGTAGGATGCTGTGGGCCAACAAGGTCTTGTAGTCATCCTGTGTAGGATGCTGTGGGCCAACAAGGTCTTGTAGTCATCATGTGTACGTTGTGGGCCAACAAGGTCTTGTAGTCATGCTGTGTAGGATGCTGTGGGCCAACAAGGTCTTGTAGTCATCCTGTGTAGGATGCTGTGGGCCAACAAGGTCTTGTAGTCATCCTGTGTATGATGCTGTGGGCCAACAAGGTCTTGTAGTCATCCTGTGTAGGATGCTGTGGGCCAACAAGGTCTTGTAGTCATCCTGTGTAGGATGCTGTGGGCCAACAAGGTCTTGTAGTCATCCTGTGTAGGATGCTGTGGGCTAACAAGGTCTTGTAGTCATCATGTGTATGATGCTGTGGGCCAACAAGGTCTTGTAGTCATCCTGTGTAGGATGCTGTGGGCCAACAAGGTCTTGTAGTCATCCTGTGTAGGATGCTGTGGGCCAACAAGGTCTTGTAGTCATCCTGTGTAGGATGCTGTGGGCTAACAAGGTCTTGTAGTCATCATGTGTATGATGCTGTGGGCCAACAAGGTCTTGTAGTCATCCTGTGTAGGATGCTGTGGGCCAACAAGGTCTTGTAGTCATCCTGTGTAGGATGCTGTGGGCCAACAAGGTCTTGTAGTCATCCTGTGTAGGATGCTGTGGGCCAACAAGGTCTTGTAGTCATGCTGTGTAGGATGCTGTGGGCCAACAAGGTCTTGTAGTCATCCTGTGTAGGATGTTGTAGGCCAACAAGGTCTTGTAGTCATCCTGTGTAGGATGCTGTGGGCCAACAAAGTCTTGTAGTCATCATGTGTAGGATGTTGTGGGCCAACAAGGTCTTGTAGTCATCCTGTGTAGGATGCTGTGGGCCAACAAGGTCTTGTAGTCATCCTGTGTAGGATGCTGTGGGCCAACAAGGTCTTGTAGTCATCCTGTGTAGGATGCTGTGGGCCAACAAGGTCTTGTAGTCATCATGTGTACGTTGTGGGCCAACAAGGTCTTGTAGTCATCCTGTGTAGGATGCTGTGGGCCAACAAGGTCTTGTAGTCATCCTGTGTAGGATGCTGTGGGCCAACAAGGTCTTGTAGTCATCCTGTGTAGGATGCTGTGGGCCAACAAGGTCTTGTAGTCATCCTGTGTAGGATGCTGTGGGCCAACAAGGTCTTGTAGTCATCCTGTGTAGGATGCTGTGGGCCAACAAGGTCTTGTAGTCATCCTGTGTAGGATGTTGTGGGCCAACAAGGTCTTGTAGTCATCCTGTGTAGGATGCTGTGGGCCAACAAGGTCTTGTAGTCATCCTGTGTAGGATGCTGTGGGCCAACAAGGTCTTGTAGTCATCCTGTGTAGGATGCTGTGGGCCAACAAGGTCTTGTAGTCATCCTGTGTAGGATGTTGTGGGCCAACAAGGTCTTGTAGTCATCCTGTGTAGGATGCTGTGGGCCAACAAGGTCTTGTAGTCATCCTGTGTAGGATGCTGTGGGCCAACAAGGTCTTGTAGTCATCCTGTGTAGGATGCTGTGGGCCAACAAGGTCTTGTAGTCATCCTGTGTAGGATGCTGTGGGCCAACAAGGTCTTGTAGTCATCCTGTGTAGGATGCTGTGGGCCAACAAGGTCTTGTAGTCATCCTGTGTAGGATGCTGTGGGCCAACAAGGTCTTGTAGTCATCCTGTGTAGGATGCTGTGGGCCAACAAGGTCTTGTAGTCATCCTGTGTAGGATGCTGTGGGCCAACAAGGTCTTGTAGTCATCCTGTGTAGGATGCTGTGGGCCAACAAGGTCTTGTAGTCATCCTGTGTAGGATGCTGTGGGCCAACAAGGTCTTGTAGTCATCCTGTGTAGGATGCTGTGGGCCAACAAGGTCTTGTAGTCATCCTGTGTAGGATGCTGTGGGCCAACAAGGTCTTGTAGTCATCCTGTGTAGGATGCTGTGGGCCAACAAGGTCTTGTAGTCATCCTGTGTAGGATGCTGTGGGCCAACAAGGTCTTGTAGTCATCCTGTGTAGGATGCTGTGGGCCAACAAGGTCTTGTAGTCATCCTGTGTAGGATGCTGTGGGCCAACAAGGTCTTGTAGTCATCCTGTGTAGGATGCTGTGGGCCAACAAGCCGGACTTTAGAGTCTTCTGGTATTTGTCATGTGCAACAAGCTTGGATTTTGAAATTCTGGAAGGTCTGCAGTAATAAATCAAGGGTATTTTTTATATTCAGTTGGTAAGTGAAGCTCATTTTAAATAGTTTCCATTTCTTCTGTGATTTTTGATTGCATGTTTGCTTCTCTAAGTGCTCAGAAGTATTTCATGATGAAATATGTTATCTTATGTTTCTAAACACCTTGCCCTTACACATTTTAATTTCAGATTAGCGTTTCTCATTTATCGAGCAAATTGGGAATACCTTGCGTGGTTTGTTTACTTTGATTTAATCGCCTATGCATGCATTTGTTTTAGTACCAGACCTAATCATTTTCTTCTACTATTTAAAAATGATGTCCTTTAGCAGTGCAACATTCTATAATTGGTGCCACAGTCCACACAGATATTGATGTATCACTGCTAATGTTAATAACTTCCCAAAGTGGTGCATATGGGAGGAATTAAGAGTGAAATGTGTACCTTTGTCTTCTGGCCTGATATGTGGCTTTTTGTCGGCGCTGGGAACCTCTGGTTTGAGAGCTGCAAAGGAATCATGAGCAGAGGTTGTTCTGACAGCAAAATAAAGACAAGCACATTGGCAGAGATGAAAGCCATACCATTCCCTGCACTAACAAGAGAGGCTGTGTTGTGCTAACAATCACCCAGTAGAACATGAAGAAATGTTGAAAATGAGGAAGCAAACAGGAAGGTGCACCCCACACTAAAATACTCATTATGCACCATGCTCAGGGAAGGTACACTCACACTAAAATACTCATTATGCACCATGCTCAGGGAAGGTACACTCACACTAAAATACTCATTATGCACCATGCTCAGGGAAGGTACACTCACACTAAAATACTCATTATGCACCATGCTCAGGGAAGGTACACTCACACTAAAATACTCCTTATGCACCATGCTCAGGGAAGGTACACTCACACTAAAATACTCATTATGCACCATGCTCAGGGAAGGTACACCCACACTAAAATACTCCTTATGCACCATGCTCAGGGAAGGTACACTCACACTAAAATACTCATTATGCACCATGCTCAGGGAAGGTACACCCACACTAAAATACTCATTATGCACCATGCTCAGGGAAGGTACACCCACACTAAAATACTCCTTATGCACCATGCTCAGGGAAGGTACACTCACACTAAAATACTCATTATGCACCATGCTCAGGGAAGGTACACTCACACTAAAATACTCCTTATGCACCATGCTCAGGGAAGGTACACTCACACTAAAATACTCATTATGCACCATGCTCAGGGAAGGTACACTCACACTAAAATACTCATTATGCACCATGCTCAGGGAAGGTACACTCACACTAAAATACTCATTATGCACCATGCTCAGGGAAGGTACACTCACACTAAAATACTCCTTATGCACCATGCTCAGGGAAGGTACACTCACACTAAAATACTCATTATGCACCATGCTCAGGGAAGGTACACTCACACTAAAATACTCCTTATGCACCATGCTCAGGGAAGGTACACTCACACTAAAATACTCATTATGCACCATGCTCAGGGAAGGTACACCCACACTAAAATACTCCTTATGCACCATGCTCAGGGAAGGTACACTCACACTAAAATACTCATTATGCACCATGCTCAGGGAAGGTACACCCACACTAAAATACTCATTATGCACCATGCTCAGGGAAGGTGCACTCACACTAAAATACTCATTATGCACCATGCTCAGGGAAGGTACACTCACACTAAAATACTCATTATGCACCATGCTCAGGGAAGGTACACCCACACTAAAATACTCCTTATGCACCATGCTCAGGGAAGGTACACTCACACTAAAATACTCATTATGCACCATGCTCAGGGAAGGTACACCCACACTAAAATACTCATTATGCACCATGCTCAGGGAAGGTACACTCACACTAAAATACTCATTATGCACCATGCTCAGGGAAGGTGCACTCACACTAAAATACTCATTATGCACCATGCTCAGGGAAGGTACACTTCCTTGACCCCAGCTGCCTTCAAAGGCATGGACTTGGGCTCAGGACACAATGTAGATACTGTTTAATGGCCCCACCCTGGTTCAATGGCCCCACCCTGGATCAATGGCCCCACCCTGGTTCAATGGCCCCACCCTGGATCAATGGCCCCACCCTGGATCAATGGCCCCACCCTGGTTCAATGGCCCCACCCTGGATCAATGGCCCCACCCTGGATCAATGGCCCCACCCTGGTTCAATGGCCCCACCCTGGTTCAATGGCCCCACCCTGGTTTTTGTACAGGTGTTCTTCATTACGTGGACGCGAGACACAAAGTTGAATCATGAAATGCAACCATGGTTCAATATGTCTGGGAACTCCACTGACAGATAATCCCTGACATCACTCCACAAATCTTTTTTTAATAACGTGTAGGGATCTATTCCATTGCATTGTTGCTGCTATCTGCTTTTTGCAGGAAGAGCCAGGCCCCTTGCGTGCTTACATAGTTTGCACACTGCCATCTTGGCTTGGCTGACCACCACATCCGGGAAGAAGTCACGTGTCAGAATACAAGCAATTAAGAGTTCATTATATTTTGTAACTAACTAAAAGGTAAGTTGTGTTAAATAATCAAATGTTTACACTTAAAAATGTTGCTGATTATCCTCCACAATCCCTGTGTGAAACAAGAACACATGTCAACCATTTCTAGAAAATTGTAGGTCATTGGTATTCATCTATTCCGCCTCAGAAGCACTAGAAACAACATGAATAAAAAGGCAACAACACTCCATTTACATGCTGTAACACAACATTTTTATTGTAAGGAACTACTTTTGTTGTGACATACTGCCTTGCTCACACTGCTCCTTTGACCACAAACTACTAGCTAGCTTGAGCTGCTAATAACTTTGGTGAATAAAAATACAAATTAGCTTGAGCTGCTTCTGTATGCCTTGTTGAGACAGGAAACGTTCCTGCATATCACCTGTATAGTAGTGGCATGGAACATGTGTTTGGACTTTTAGATCCCCTTTTTACACCAGAGGATTTTCTAGTCTGTCCCCCCTCTAAGATACCAGGTGGCCACAGATCATTTCTGGAAAGGTACCAGTCTAGGTTCAGTGCTAGCTGACCCAAGTTCTGCTGCAGAGGGGGACCACTCTGACTGAGCCCACAAGAAGATCCCCCTAAGACTGTCTGTTGGCTTCCCGGTGGACATGATCTATCAATATAACAATTCAATGATGATTATACCCACTCCACATCCATGGCAGCCCATCACACATGGGTGTAGATAGTGACCCTCCGCCCTTTCGCAAGGTTTCTTATTTTTCCCTAATTGGTGTCTTTTGAGTTTTTCCTTGCCCGGATGTTGTGAGTTTGTGAAGCATTTTAAAAGACTTGTGATGACGTACCATTGTTAGCCACCCCTTGCTAGTCATTTTTCACAAAGTAGAATACAGAGAAAAGGGAATGTAAGGTGTTTTTGTCTCATGTAGAGATTGTGAATGATTGGCAAAAAAGCTCCAATGTGCAGTTCCCCTTTAAGAGCGACTGGTGTCTTTGTCCCTTCTCTAACACAAAGGTACTTCTTAGGTCCAGAATACAAACATCCTTACCTATGCTTTTTGAAGGTGGAAGTGGCTTCTTCGGTTTCTGAAAGGAAACAAGAAGTGAAGAGTAGGTGTTTGTCAGGATATTCTCATGTTTTGGAAAAGGTCTGTATATCTATCAGTAAACTCCATATGGAAGCGCTAAACACGACAACATGGATGACGGGGAGAAGACACAGTTGAAGTGGAGGCACGTAAATAAAAGTGGCTTGAAGATGGTGTGTACAACGTCATCTATGACCACTACATGTTATGTAGTGAAATGTACATAATATGATACTGTTGATCTACACATGAAACTTGAACATTTCAAAAAAGTTACTAATGTGAAGTATTTGTTTCAATAAAACAACTCCACACACATATTTGGGTTTAACTTCACCTTACGTACAAATATTTGGATATATATCGTATATGAGTTTTGATCCATATTGCTCAGCCCGACAGTTTAGGGATGTTTTCTGTGTTTGATTGGGGGTTACAATAGACTTTATGATGGCATTGTCTTTAAACGTATGTTGTCTTGAACTTGTTTCTGTGCTCCATCATTTTTCATTTAGTAGCACAGATGCTCGTAGTGAAAAAGCTTAGCGTACAGCCCTGAGATTGTTTGCATCGTGGTGATGACGATAATCCAATTATATTGTGTTTGGTCTCCTTTTTCAAGCATTCTACTACTTCAATAACAGGCCAATGAAATGAAAGCTACTTTTTCATTGCACAAGCCAAGCAAGTATGAAAGTGAGACAGTGCTGCCACCCTTCTAGATGCTAAAGTACATGACAAAAAGATTTGACGCTGCAAAGCAACTTCTAGGTTGGGCTGACTAAGGCCGACGTACTGCAAGCGCTTGTGGATGTAACCGCAGCTTTGACTGTGCCGACCATGCTTTTGTACATGCGCAAATCCTACTGGCAATCTAACTGGATAAATCCATGAAAAAACATTTGGTTGCAGAAAAAGGAGGTGAAAGAACTGCTGAAGACTAGCACAGTTTAAGAAAGGATATAGAGAAGGTTTGGAGACAAATGGAAGTCCCTGTCCTGTTGCTTCTATCTAGCACATCACTGCCATGTTTGTCAAGAAGTAACAACATGTCCAATTGAAACATCTCACGGAAATGACCCCTTTGGGTCTCAGAGCATGTATGCTGGCATCCACTTAAGTGGGCACTTTTTAGTAATAAGAAGAAAAAGTGATGCTTACTTCAATAGAGATTGAAATAAATGCACTGAAAGAAGGAGGGATGGACAAGAAGCAATCAGGAATCTTTACAATTCTAACCAAATGCTGATGTTGGCTATTATGTGTAGGAGTTCTTCTTGAAACCGTGCATGTGGACTCATGTTTTTAAGAAGGGCTAAAACGTATAGTAATAGTTTCTGATTGTATTGGCTTGCATGTAAAATGTGTGATTTAAGAGCTCTGATACAAGTTGTCCTACAGCGTACAGCCAGGCCCTCACAAGACATTGATACAACCTTCATTTGACATACATGTCCTTTAAATGTGTGATTTAAGAGCTCTGATACAAGTTGTCCTACAGCGTACAGCCAGGCCCTCACAAGACATTGATACAACCTTCATTTGACATACATGTCCTTTAAATGTGTGATTTAAGAGCTCTGACACAAGTTGTCCTACAGCATACAGCCAGGCCCTCACAAGACATTGATACAACCTTCATTTGACATACATGTCCTTTAAATCTGACTTACAAACAACCTTGCAAAATAGTTGTACTTGTAAATTGAAACAAAATGACGAAATTTCAATGTCAAATCAACGTCACAACCTAACATTGAATAAACATCGTCAAAAAGCATGTTGTTTCAATGTATTTGTGTTGTAGAATATTGGTTGGGAAATGACCACATTTCAATGTCAAATCATCGTCACAACCTGACTTATTGAATAAAGGTCAACAAAAAGCATGTTGTTTCAAGGTTATGTTTGAGTTGCTCAACGTCAGGACATAATTCAACAAGTTCCCATCGTTGTATTCATGTCTTGTGCCTGTCGGGTAAGGCCAAGGTTGGTCTTGTATTTTAGTGAAATCATTCACAAAAGGTAAACATGGTAGGCTATAGGCTACATACGTGTACTTAACTGAACAACATTGCAGCCTAAATCACAACATTTGTCAAAATAAAGAGGTATGAAATAATATTACTTAGTTTAAGTCTCCAAGAAAATATCCAGTAACAACCCATCATTGAAGTTATGAGTCTATCTTCATAAATCATCATTGAAGTTATGAGTCTATCTTCATAAATCATCATTGAAGTTATGAGTCTATCTTCATAAATCATCATTGAAGTTATGAGCCTATCTTCATAAATCATTGTGCCCACTAGATGTCACCAAAAAACATAACCTCTCTAATTCAACTTAAAGACAGTGTAAGTCCATTCCACATGGGTAATAATAAATAGGTTGTATTGTATCAATACCTGTATTGGCAAGTACGCAAGGCTCCAATTTGGGTATTGCATGAGAAGTGGAAGAGTTGTATTGTGTGTATATTTCTGTTGTGCAATGAACAAAGCTGATCTAGTGGATGAGGAGCTGGCAGAGAACTTACCTCCTCAGAGTCGTGCTTGAGTGAGGACTTACGTGACCCTCTCACAAGGTGAGCCTGAAACATAACAATCCATTTAGTGTGATACCAAACACCAATCAAGCTACATGCCCTGCATATCCTTTTGAAAATGGATAACCTTTTTTTTGGCAAGCTTGTAAGCGCTTATGTCCAAAACACATTTTGCTGATTGACAGGTGGCATTCTAATAAGATTTAAGCAAATGTCCTAATTCTTGGAGTGGAAAACCAGAGTCTTTTTTACAGAATGTTACTTATTAGATATAGTGGGGTATTCTAATCTGCACAATTATATGAACAGTCCAGATTTGTTTGTGGGATCATTATTGAGAGAATGTAAAAAAAGAAAAATGTATTTGATCTGAGTGAAGTAAATATTTCATCCTCAGACAAAAGTGTCTTGCACAGAGGTCAGACGCAGGGTGAGTATATGCGGCTAAGAAGATATCACATCTCAACCCTTTCATCCGCATTTTGCTCCACAAATGAATTCATAAAGAGTGCATCAAAGCAGAGTAAGAAAAGGAACATTGTTGTATCAAGCCTGTGCAGACGTGATCGCAGTCGACTTTAACTGCAACTAAAACTACTAGCCAGTCAAGTTCATGTCAACAACTAAACATTCCAACTTTAGCTGCAACTAAAACTACTAGCCAGTCAAGTTCATGTCAACAACTAAACATTCCAACTTTAGCTGCAACTAAAACTACTAGCCAGTCAAGTTCATGTCAACAACTAAACATTCCAACTTTAGCTGCAACTAAAACTACTAGCCAGTCAAGTTCATGTCAACAACTAAACATTCCAACTTTAGCTGCAACTAAAACTACTAGCCAGTCAAGTTCATGTCAACAACTAAACATTCCAAATTTAGCTGCAACTAAAACTACTAGCCAGTCAAGTTCATGTCAACAACTAAACATTCCAACTTTAGCTGCAACTAAAACCACTAGCCAGTCAAGTTCATGTCAACAACTAAACATTCCAACTTTAGCTGCAACTAAAACTACTAGCCAGTCAAGTTCATGTCAACAACTAAACATTCCAACTTTAGCTGCAACTAAAACTACTAGCCAGTCAAGTTCATGTCAACAACTAAACATTCCAACTTTAGCTGCAACTAAAACCACCAGCCAGTCAAGTTCATGTCAACAACTAAACATTCCAACTTTAGCTGCAACTAAAACTACTAGCCAGTCAAGTTCATGTCAACAACTAAACATTCCAACTTTAGCTGCAACTAAAACTACTAGCCAGTCAAGTTCATGTCAACAACTAAACATTCCAACTTTAGCTGCAACTAAAACCACTAGCCAGTCAAGTTCATGTCAACAACTAAACATTCCAACTTTAGCTGCAACTAAAACTACTAGCCAGTCAAGTTCATGTCAACAACTAAACATTCCAACTTTAGCTGCAACTAAAACCACTAGCCAGTCAAGTTCATGTCAACAACTAAACATTCCAACTTTAGCTGCAACTAAAACTACTAGCCAGTCAAGTTCATGTCAACAACTAAACATTCCAACTTTAGCTGCAACTAAAACTACTAGCCAGTCAAGTTCATGTCAACAACTAAACATTCCAACTTTAGCTGCAACTAAAACTACTAGCCAGTCAAGTTCATGTCAACAACTAAACATTCCAACTTTAGCTGCAACTAAAACTACTAGCCAGTCAAGTTCATGTCAACAACTAAACATTCCAACTTTAGCTGCAACTAAAACTACTAGCCAGTCAAGTTCATGTCAACAACTAAACATTCCAACTTTAGCTGCAACTAAAACTACTAGCCAGTCAAGTTCATGTCAACAACTAAACATTCCAACTTTAGCTGCAACTAAAACTACTAGCCAGTCAAGTTTATGTCAACAACTAAACATTCCAACTTTAGCTGCAACTAAAACTACTAGCCAGTCAAGTTCATGTCAACAACTAAACATTCCAACTTTAGCTGCAACTAAAACCACTAGCCAGTCAAGTTCATGTCAACAACTAAACATTCCAACTTTAGCTGCAACTAAAACTACTAGCCAGTCAAGTTCATGTCAACAACTAAACATTCCAACTTTAGCTGCAACTAAAACTACTAGCCAGTCAAGTTCATGTCAACAACTAAACATTCCAACTTTAGCTGCAACTAAAACCACTAGCCAGTCAAGTTCATGTCAACAACTAAACATTCCAACTTTAGCTGCAACTAAAACTACTAGCCAGTCAAGTTCATGTCAACAACTAAACATTCCAACTTTAGCTGCAACTAAAACTACTAGCCAGTCAAGTTCATGTCAACAACTAAACATTCCAACTTTAGCTGCAACTAAAACTACTAGCCAGTCAAGTTCAGGTCAACAACTAAACATTCCAACTTTAGCTGCAACTAAAACCACCAGCCAGTCAAGTTCATGTCAACAACTAAACATTCCAACTTTAGCTGCAACTAAAACTACTAGCCAGTCAAGTTCATGTCAACAACTAAACATTCCAACTTTAGCTGCAACTAAAACTACTAGCCAGTCAAGTTCATGTCAACAACTAAACATTCCAACTTTAGCTGCAACTAAAACTACTAGCCAGTCAAGTTCATGTCAACAACTAAACATTCCAACTTTAGCTGCAACTAAAACCACCAGCCAGTCAAGTTCATGTCAACAACTAAACATTCCAACTTTAGCTGCAACTAAAACTACTAGCCAGTCAAGTTCATGTCAACAACTAAACATTCCAACTTTAGCTGCAACTAAAACTACTAGCCAGTCAAGTTCATGTCAACAACTAAACATTCCAACTTTAGCTGCAACTAAAACCACCAGCCAGTCAAGTTCATGTCAACAACTAAACATTCCAACGTCATGGGGAATAAAGCCAGCATGTCCATGGTGTTTCAATGAAAAACATACCCCGCTGGTGGCAATGATAAATACTTTGAATGGCCAATTTGTAATGCTGGTCTGACCGGATCATCAGCAGACCAAGGAGGAGGCAACAAAGATCCAATCTACTGCTGGTGCTGAGACAATGACTGTAGTTTTAACTACTGGTCAGACTACTGCTGGTCCTGAGACAATGACTGTAGTTTTAACTACAGGTCAGACTACTGCTGGTCCTGAGACAATGACTGTAGTTTTAACTACTGGTCAGACTACTGCTGGTGCTGAGACAATGACTGTAGTTTTAACTACTGGTCAGACTACTGCTGGTCCTGAGACAATGACTGTAGTTTTGACTACTGGTCAGACTACTGCTGGTCCTGAGACAATGACTGTAGTTTTGACTACTGGTCAGACTACTGCTGGTCCTGAGACAATGACTGTAGTTTTGACTACTGGTCAGACTACTGCTGGTCCTGAGACAATGACTGTAGTTTTGACTACTGGTCAGACTACTGCTGGTCCTGAGACAATGACTGTAGTTTTAACTACTGGTCAGACTACTGCTGGTCCTGAGACAATGACTGTAGTTTTAACTACTGGTCAGACTACTGCTGGTCCTGAGACAATGACTGTAGTTTTGACTACTGGTCAGACTACTGCTGGTGCTGAGACAATGACTGTAGTTTTGACTACTGGTCAGACTACTGCTGGTCCTGAGACAATGACTGTAGTTTTAACTACTGGTCAGACTACTGCTGGTCCTGAGACAATGACTGTAGTTTTAACTACTGGTCAGACTACTGCTGGTCCTGAGACAATGACTGTAGTTTTGACTACTGGTCAGACTACTGCTGGTCCTGAGACAATGACTGTAGTTTTGACTACTGGTCAGACTACTGCTGGTCCTGAGACAATGACTGTAGTTTTGACTACTGGTCAGACTACTGCTGGTCCTGAGACAATGACTGTAGTTTTGAGACAATGACTGTAGTTTTAACTACTGGTCAGACTACTGCTGGTCCTGAGACAATGACTCCTCTACCTTCTGCATCTTATTTGATTTGGTCTGCAATATCCTGCAACATTTGCACTACGATTGTGGTTATGGAGGTTTTATTTGTGTAATACCAGCAAGTTATTTTCATTTCATGGGACGGTATAGCTCGGTTGGTAGAGCGGCCGTGCCAGCAACTTGAGGGTTGCAGGTTCGATCCCCGCTTCTGCCATCCTAGTCACTGCCGTTGTGTCCTTGGGCAAGACACTTTACCCACTTGCTCCCAGTGCCACCCACACTGGTTTAAATGTAACTTAGATATTGGGTTTCACAATGTAAAGCGCTTTGAGTCACTTGAGAAAAAGCGCTATATAAAATGTAATTCACTTCACTTCATTGAAATTGTACTAATGTGTTTATTTGATTACAAAATACTATTTTATTTGAATTGTGTACATCACACCCTTGTGAAAATGGTCTTTTCAGATTTGGAGTTTTGTTTTACTTTCAGATACATTTTTAACAAATGAATATGTTCGTTAATTATAACCCTATCATACCATTACCACCACCAAAGGAATTACATTTTCAATTCAATTCAACATTTTTACAAAAATAAGAATACTATAACTAAAAAGAAACACATATTTTTGAAAGAGCTCAGCTGTTTGCAATTTGCTCTGCGTTACATTTTTTAAACAAAAAATATAACATCACCATCTAGCTTATGTTACCATTTTACAATTACTACTCATTATAGTGAATAAAAAGTGTTCAACGGTCCAAAAAATGAGTTTGGGGTAAATGCTCGTCACTCTCGCCAACACGTACGTGCGCATACACAACAGCTAAGCAGCTAACAGTTTGCAGTTATGATAGAATAAACATTCAATGACAGCTAATGTTTTCTATCGTTAGCTAACAAACACACAAGGCTAATGCTTCAAATACTTGCAGTAGGCACTGTGTTTATATGTATGTGTGTTTATATGTATGTGTGTTTATTGTTTGAGTCTTAATAATACAATTGTTTTATTTAAGACATTTCATATTGCTCCTCATTGTTTTTCATTGAAGGGCTGAGATGTTTCCTTTAGTTGGTCACCAGGGCTGCACACATATCAGGAGGGATTATGGTTTTTATGGATTACCAGCAAGGCTGTCCCTTGGCAACTGGAAGTGTCCATAGATGTTCTATGGGATAAGATTAAAGCAGTCTTGATATCATGTGTTCTGGCTGTATGCTTCATGATGATTTGATTGGCTTAAAGCAAATTCTAAATGCCAGCCCTCCTCCTCTGCTTAGAGTTGCATTTCACCAAGTCATCAAGCAAGTTCCAAGTGTTGCTAAATTGGTACTCACCTCTTTCTCTGAGTCTGATAGCATGAGGACAAAGTTGTCAGGGAAGACGCCTTCTCTGCCTGCGATCTCCCCTCGCCACCACCCAGGCTCTCCTGTGTCCTGTTAGTGGGAACCAAAAAAGAAGGGACAAGCGGTAGAAAATGGATGGTTGGATACAGGTAGATTCATGGCTGACAGTCAAAAGGTTTCATTTTCAACAGTGGTACAGTAGGAAGGGGATTCATATGGCCCCATCTGTGGCGGTTTAACTGATGACTAGGGATGTAACAATAAAGACTATTAATGATAGAAACATGGTTGACTTCACCGTGACTAGGGATGTAACAATAAAGACTATTAATGATAGAAACATGTTTGACTTCACCATGACTAGGGATGTAACAATAAAGACTATTAATGATAGAAACATGGTTGACTTCACCATGACTAGGGATGTAACAATAAAGACTATTAATGATAGAAACATGGTTGACTTCACCGTGACTAGGGATGTAACAATAAAGACTATTAATGATAGAAACATGTTTGACTTCACCATGACTAGGGATGTAACAATAAAGACTATTAATGATAGAAACATGGTTGACTTCACCATGACTAGGGATGTAACAATAAAGACTATTAATGATAGAAACATGGTTGACTTCACCATGACTAGGGATGTAACAATAAAGACTATTAATGATAAAAACATGGTTGACTTCACCATGACTAGGGATGTAACAATAAAGACTATTAATGATAGAAACTTGGTTGACTTCACCATGACTAGGGATGTAACAATAAAGACTATTAATGATAGAAACATGGTTGACTTCACCATGACTAGGGATGTAACAATAAAGACTATTAATGATAGAAACATGGTTGACTTCACCATGACTAGGGATGTAACAATAAAGACAATTAATGATAGAAACATGGTTGACTTCACCATGACTAGGGATGTAACAATAAAGACTATTAATGATAGAAACATGGTTGACTTCACCGTGACTAGGGATGTAACAATAAAGACTATTAATGATAGAAACATGTTTGACTTCACCATGACTAGGGATGTAACAATAAAGACTATTAATGATAGAAACATGGTTGACTTCACCATGACTAGGGATGTAACAATAAAGACTATTAATGATAGAAACATGGTTGACTTCACCATGACTAGGGATGTAACAATAAAGACTATTAATGATAGAAACATGGTTGACTTCACCATGACTAGGGATGTAACAATAAAGACTATTAATGATAGAAACATGGTTGACTTCACCATGACTAGGGATGTAACAATAAAGACTATTAATGATAGAAACATGGTTGACTTCACCGTGACTAGGGATGTAACAATAAAGACTATTAATGATAGAAACATGGTTGACTTCACCGTGACTAGGGATGTAACAATAAAGACTATTAATGATAGAAACATGGTTGACTTCACCATGACTAGGGATGTAACAATAAAGACTATTAATGATAGAAACATGGTTGAATTCACCATGACTAGGGATGTAACAATAAAGACTATTAATGATAGAAACATGGTTGACTTCACCATGACTAGGGATGTAACAATAAAGACTATTAATGATAGAAACATGGTTGACTTCACCATGACTAGGGATGTAACAATAAAGACTATTAATGATAGAAACATGGTTGACTTCACCATGACTAGGGATGTAACAAAGACTATTAATGGTAGAAACATGGTTGACTTCACCATGACTAGGGATGTAACAATAAAGACTATTAATGATAGAAACATGGTTGACTTCACCATGACTAGGGATGTAACAATAAAGACTATTAATGATAGAAACATGTTTGACTTCACCATGACTAGGGATGTAACAATAAAGACAATTAATGATAGAAACATGGTTGACTTCACCATGACTAGGGATGTAACAATAAAGACTATTAATGATAGAAACATGGTTGACTTCACCGTGACTAGGGATGTAACAATAAAGACTATTAATGATAGAAACATGTTTGACTTCACCATGACTAGGGATGTAACAATAAAGACTATTAATGATAGAAACATGGTTGACTTCACCATGACTAGGGATGTAACAATAAAGACTATTAATGATAGAAACATGGTTGACTTCACCATGACTAGGGATGTAACAATAAAGACTATTAATGATAGAAACATGGTTGACTTCACCATGACTAGGGATGTAACAATAAAGACTATTAATGATAGAAACATGGTTGACTTCACCATGACTAGGGATGTAACAATAAAGACTATTAATGATAGAAACATGGTTGACTTCACCATGACTAGGGATGTAACAATAAAGACTATTAATGATAGAAACATGTTTGACTTCACCATGACTAGGGATGTAACAATAAAGACTATTAATGATAGAAACATGGTTGACTTCACCATGACTAGGGATGTAACAATAAAGACTATTAATGATAGAAACATGGTTGACTTCACCGTGACTAGGGATGTAACAATAAAGACTATTAATGATAGAAACATGGTTGACTTCACCATGACTAGGGATGTAACAATAAAGACTATTAATGATAGAAACATGGTTGACTTCACCATGACTAGGGATGTAACAATAAAGACTATTAATGATAGAAACATGGTTGACTTCACCGTGACTAGGGATGTAACAATAAAGACTATTAATGATAGAAACATGGTTGACTTCACCATGACTAGGGATGTAACAATAAAGACTATTAATAATAGAAACATGGTTGACTTCACCATGACTAGGGATGTAACAATAAAGACTATTAATGATAGAAACATGGTTGACTTCACCATGACTAGGGATGTAACAATAAAGACTATTAATGATAGAAACATGGTTGACTTCACCGTGACTAGGGATGTAACAATAAAGACTATTAATGATAGAAACTTGGTTGACTTCACCATGACTAGGGATGTAACAATAAAGACTATTAATGATAGAAACATGGTTGACTTCACCGTGACTAGGGATGTAACAATAAAGACTATTAATGATAGAAACATGGTTGACTTCACCGTGACTAGGGATGTAACAATAAAGACTATTAATGATAGAAACATGTTTGACTTCACCATGACTAGGGATGTAACAATAAAGACTATTAATGATAGAAACATGGTTGACTTCACCATGACTAGGGATGTAACAATAAAGACTATTAATGATAGAAACATGGTTGACTTCACCATGACTAGGGATGTAACAATAAAGACTATTAATGATAGAAACATGGTTGACTTCACCATGACTAGGGATGTAACAATAAAGACTATTAATGATAGAAACATGGTTGACTTCACCATGACTAGGGATGTAACAATAAAGACTATTAATGATAGAAACATGGTTGACTTCACCATGACTAGGGATGTAACAAAGACTATTAATGATAGAAACATGGTTGACTTCACCATGACTAGGGATGTAACAATAAAGACTATTAATGATAGAAACATGGTTGACTTCACCATGACTAGGGATGTAACAATAAAGACTATTAATGATAGAAACATGGTTGACTTCACCGTGACTAGGGATGTAACAATAAAGACTATTAATGATAGAAACATGGTTGACTTCACCGTGACTAGGGATGTAACAATAAAGACTATTAATGATAGAAACATGGTTGACTTCACCATGACTAGGGATGTAACAATAAAGACTATTAATGATAGAAACATGGTTGACTTCACCGTGACTAGGGATGTAACAATAAAGACTATTAATGATAGAAACATGTTTGACTTCACCATGACTAGGGATGTAACAATACAGACTATTAATGATAGAAACATGGTTGACTTCACCATGACTAGGGATGTAACAATAAAGACTATTAATGATAGAAACATGGTTGACTTCACCATGACTAGGGATGTAACAATAAAGACTATTAATGATAGAAACATGGTTGACTTCACCATGACTAGGGATGTAACAATAAAGACTATTAATGATAGAAACATGGTTGACTTCACCGTGACTAGGGATGTAACAATAAAGACTATTAATGATAGAAACATGGTTGACTTCACCGTGACTAGGGATGTAACAATAAAGACTATTAATGATAGAAACATGGTTGACTTCACCATGACTAGGGATGTAACAATAAAGACTATTAATGATAGAAACATGGTTGACTTCACCGTGACTAGGGATGTAACAATAAAGACTATTAATGATAGAAACATGGTTGACTTCACCATGACTAGGGATGTAACAATAAAGACTATTAATGATAGAAACATGGTTGACTTCACCATGACTAGGGATGTAACAATAAAGACTATTAATGATAGAAACATGGTTGACTTCACCATGACTAGGGATGTAACAATAAAGACTATTAATGATAGAAACATGGTTGACTTCACCGTGACTAGGGATGTAACAATAAAGACTATTAATGATAGAAACATGGTTGACTTCACCATGACTAGGGATGTAACAATAAAGACTATTAATGATAGAAACATGGTTGAATTCACCATGACTAGGGATGTAACAATAAAGACTATTAATGATAGAAACATGGTTGACTTCACCATGACTAGGGATGTAACAATAAAGACTATTAATGATAGAAACATGGTTGACTTCACCATGACTAGGGATGTAACAATAAAGACTATTAATGATAGAAACATGGTTGACTTCACCATGACTAGGGATGTAACAATAAAGACTATTAATGATAGAAACATGGTTGACTTCACCATGACTAGGGATGTAACAATAAAGACTATTAATGATAGAAACATGGTTGACTTCACCATGACTAGGGATGTAACAATAAAGACTATTAATGATAGAAACATGTTTGACTTCACCATGACTAGGGATGTAACAATAAAGACTATTAATGATAGAAACATGGTTGACTTCACCATGACTAGGGATGTAACAATAAAGACTATTAATGATAGAAACATGGTTGACTTCACCGTGACTAGGGATGTAACAATAAAGACTATTAATGATAGAAACATGGTTGACTTCACCGTGACTAGGGATGTAACAATAAAGACTATTAATGATAGAAACATGGTTGACTTCACCATGACTAGGAATGTAACAATAAAGACTATTAATGATAGAAACATGGTTGACTTCACCATGACTAGGGATGTAACAATAAAGACTATTAATGATAGAAACATGGTTGACTTCACCATGACTAGGGATGTAACAATAAAGACTATTAATGATAGAAACATGGTTGACTTCACCATGACTAGGGATGTAACAATAAAGACTATTAATGATAGAAACATGTTTGACTTCACCATGACTAGGGATGTAACAATAAAGACTATTAATGATAGAAACATGGTTGACTTCACCGTGACTAGGGATGTAACAATAAAGACGATTAATGATAGAAACATGGTTGACTTCACCGTGACTAGGGATGTAACAATAAAGACTATTAATGATAGAAACATGGTTGACTTCACCGTGACTAGGGATGTAACAATAAAGACTATTAATGATAGAAACATGGTTGACTTCACCATGACTAGGGATGTAACAATAAAGACTATTAATGATAGAAACATGGTTGACTTCACCATGACTAGGGATGTAACAATAAAGACTATTAATGATAGAAACATGGTTGACTTCACCATGACTAGGGATGTAACAATAAAGACTATTAATGATAGAAACATGGTTGACTTCACCATGACTAGGGATGTAACAATAAAGACTATTAATGATAGAAACATGGTTGACTTCACCATGACTAGGGATGTAACAATAAAGACAATTAATGATAGAAACATGGTTGACTTCACCATGACTAGGGATGTAACAATAAAGACTATTAATGATAGAAACATGGTTGACTTCACCGTGACTAGGGATGTAACAATAAAGACTATTAATGATAGAAACATGTTTGACTTCACCATGACTAGGGATGTAACAATAAAGACTATTAATGATAGAAACATGGTTGACTTCACCATGACTAGGGATGTAACAATAAAGACTATTAATGATAGAAACATGGTTGACTTCACCATGACTAGGGATGTAACAATAAAGACTATTAATGATAGAAACATGGTTGACTTCACCGTGACTAGGGATGTAACAATAAAGACTATTAATGATAGAAACATGGTTGACTTCACCGTGACTAGGGATGTAACAATAAAGACTATTAATGATAGAAACATGGTTGACTTCACCATGACTAGGGATGTAACAATAAAGACTGTTAATGATAGAAACATGGTTGAATTCACCATGACTAGGGATGTAACAATAAAGACTATTAATGATAGAAACATGGTTGACTTCACCATGACTAGGGATGTAACAATAAAGACTATTAATGATAGAAACATGGTTGACTTCACCATGACTAGGGATGTAACAATAAAGACTATTAATGATAGAAACATGGTTGACTTCACCATGACTAGGGATGTAACAAAGACTATTAATGGTAGAAACATGGTTGACTTCACCATGACTAGGGATGTAACAATAAAGACTATTAATGATAGAAACATGGTTGACTTCACCATGACTAGGGATGTAACAATAAAGACTATTAATGATAGAAACATGTTTGACTTCACCATGACTAGGGATGTAACAATAAAGACAATTAATGATAGAAACATGGTTGACTTCACCGTGACTAGGGATGTAACAATAAAGACTATTAATGATAGAAACATGGTTGACTTCACCGTGACTAGGGATGTAACAATAAAGACTATTAATGATAGAAACATGGTTGACTTCACCGTGACTAGGGATGTAACAATAAAGACTATTAATGATAGAAACATGTTTGACTTCACCATGACTAGGGATGTAACAATAAAGACTATTAATGATAGAAACATGGTTGACTTCACCATGACTAGGGATGTAACAATAAAGACTATTAATGATAGAAACATGGTTGACTTCACCATGACTAGGGATGTAACAATAAAGACTATTAATGATAGAAACATGGTTGACTTCACCATGACTAGGGATGTAAAAATAAAGACTATTAATGATAGAAACATGGTTGACTTCACCATGACTAGGGATGTAACAATAAAGACTATTAATGATAGAAACATGGTTGACTTCACCATGACTAGGGATGTAACAAAGACTATTAATGATAGAAACATGGTTGACTTCACCATGACTAGGGATGTAACAATAAAGACTATTAATGATAGAAACATGGTTGACTTCACCATGACTAGGGATGTAACAATAAAGACTATTAATGATAGAAACATGGTTGACTTCACCGTGACTAGGGATGTAACAATAAAGACTATTAATGATAGAAACATGGTTGACTTCACCGTGACTAGGGATGTAACAATAAAGACTATTACTGATAGAAACATGGTTGACTTCACCATGACTAGGGATGTAACAATAAAGACTATTAATGATAGAAACATGGTTGACTTCACCGTGACTAGGGATGTAACAATAAAGACTATTAATGATAGAAACATGTTTGACTTCACCATGACTAGGGATGTAACAATAAAGACTATTAATGATAGAAACATGGTTGACTTCACCATGACTAGGGATGTAACAATAAAGACTATTAATGATAGAAACATGGTTGACTTCACCATGACTAGGGATGTAACAATAAAGACTATTAATGATAGAAACATGGTTGACTTCACCATGACTAGGGATGTAACAATAAAGACAATTAATGATAGAAACATGGTTGACTTCACCATGACTAGGGATGTAACAATAAAGACTATTAATGATAGAAACATGGTTGACTTCACCGTGACTAGGGATGTAACAATAAAGACTATTAATGATAGAAACATGTTTGACTTCACCATGACTAGGGATGTAACAATAAAGACTATTAATGATAGAAACATGGTTGACTTCACCATGACTAGGGATGTAACAATAAAGACTATTAATGATAGAAACATGGTTGACTTCACCATGACTAGGGATGTAACAATAAAGACTATTAATGATAGAAACATGGTTGACTTCACCGTGACTAGGGATGTAACAATAAAGACTATTAATGATAGAAACATGGTTGACTTCACCGTGACTAGGGATGTAACAATAAAGACTATTAATGATAGAAACATGGTTGACTTCACCATGACTAGGGATGTAACAATAAAGACTGTTAATGATAGAAACATGGTTGAATTCACCATGACTAGGGATGTAACAATAAAGACTATTAATGATAGAAACATGGTTGACTTCACCATGACTAGGGATGTAACAATAAAGACTATTAATGATAGAAACATGGTTGACTTCACCATGACTAGGGATGTAACAATAAAGACTATTAATGATAGAAACATGGTTGACTTCACCATGACTAGGGATGTAACAAAGACTATTAATGGTAGAAACATGGTTGACTTCACCATGACTAGGGATGTAACAATAAAGACTATTAATGATAGAAACATGGTTGACTTCACCATGACTAGGGATGTAACAATAAAGACTATTAATGATAGAAACATGGTTGACTTCACCATGACTAGGGATGTAACAATAAAGACAATTAATGATAGAAACATGGTTGACTTCACCATGACTAGGGATGTAACAATAAAGACTATTAATGATAGAAACATGGTTGACTTCACCGTGACTAGGGATGTAACAATAAAGACTATTAATGATAGAAACATGGTTGACTTCACCGTGACTAGGGATGTAACAATAAAGACTATTAATGATAGAAACATGTTTGACTTCACCGTGACTAGGGATGTAACAATAAAGACTATTAATGATAGAAACATGTTTGACTTCACCATGACTAGGGATGTAACAATAAAGACTATTAATGATAGAAACATGGTTGACTTCACCATGACTAGGGATGTAACAATAAAGACTATTAATGATAGAAACATGGTTGACTTCACCATGACTAGGGATGTAACAATAAAGACTATTAATGATAGAAACATGGTTGACTTCACCATGACTAGGGATGTAACAATAAAGACTATTAATGATAGAAACATGGTTGACTTCACCATGACTAGGGATGTAACAATAAAGACTATTAATGATAGAAACATGGTTGACTTCACCATGACTAGGGATGTAACAAAGACTATTAATGATAGAAACATGGTTGACTTCACCATGACTAGGGATGTAACAATAAAGACTATTAATGATAGAAACATGGTTGACTTCACCGTGACTAGGGATGTAACAATAAAGACTATTAATGATAGAAACATGGTTGACTTCACCGTGACTAGGGATGTAACAATAAAGACTATTAATGATAGAAACATGGTTGACTTCACCGTGACTAGGGATGTAACAATAAAGACTATTAATGATAGAAACATGGTTGACTTCACCATGACTAGGGATGTAACAATAAAGACTATTAATGATAGAAACATGGTTGACTTCACCGTGACTAGGGATGTAACAATAAAGACTATTAATGATAGAAACATGTTTGACTTCACCATGACTAGGGATGTAACAATACAGACTATTAATGATAGAAACATGGTTGACTTCACCATGACTAGGGATGTAACAATAAAGACTATTAATGATAGAAACATGGTTGACTTCACCATGACTAGGGATGTAACAATAAAGACTATTAATGATAGAAACATGGTTGACTTCACCATGACTAGGGATGTAACAATAAAGACTATTAATGATAGAAACATGGTTGACTTCACCGTGACTAGGGATGTAACAATAAAGACTATTAATGACAGAAACATGGTTGACTTCACCGTGACTAGGGATGTAACAATAAAGACTATTAATGATAGAAACATGGTTGACTTCACCATGACTAGGGATGTAACAATAAAGACTATTAATGATAGAAACATGGTTGACTTCACCGTGACTAGGGATGTAACAATAAAGACTATTAATGATAGAAACATGGTTGACTTCACCATGACTAGGGATGTAACAATAAAGACTATTAATGATAGAAACATGGTTGACTTCACCATGACTAGGGATGTAACAATAAAGACTATTAATGATAGAAACATGGTTGACTTCACCATGACTAGGGATGTAACAATAAAGACTATTAATGATAGAAACATGGTTGACTTCACCATGACTAGGGATGTAACAATAAAGACTATTAATGATAGAAACATGGTTGACTTCACCATGACTAGGGATGTAACAATAAAGACTATTAATGATAAAAACATGGTTGACTTCACCGTGACTAGGGATGTAACAATAAAGACTATTAATGATAGAAACATGGTTGACTTCACCGTGACTAGGGATGTAACAATAAAGACTATTAATGATAGAAACATGGTTGACTTCACCGTGACTAGGGATGTAACAATAAAGACTATTAATGATAGAAACATGGTTGACTTCACCATGACTAGGGATGTAACAATAAAGACTATTAATGATAGAAACATGGTTGACTTCACCATGACTAGGGATGTAACAATAAAGACTATTAATGATAGAAACATGGTTGACTTCACCATGACTAGGGATGTAACAATAAAGACTATTAATGATAGAAACATGGTGGACTTCACCATGACTAGGGATGTAACAATAAAGACTATTAATGATAGAAACATGGTTGACTTCACCGTGACTAGGGATGTAACAATAAAGACTATTAATGATAGAAACATGTTTGACTTCACCGTGACTAGGGATGTAACAATAAAGACTATTAATGATAGAAACATGGTTGACTTCACCGTGACTAGGGATGTAACAATGAAGACTATTAATGATAGAAACATGGTTGACTTCACCGTGACTAGGGATGTAACAATAAAGACTATTAATGATAGAAACATGGTTGACTTCACCGTGACTAGGGATGTAACAATAAAGACTATTAATGATAGAAACATGGTTGACTTCACCATGACTAGGGATGTAACAATAAAGACTATTAATGATAGAAACATGGTTGACTTCACCATGACTAGGGATGTAACAATAAAGACTATTAATGATAGAAACATGGTTGACTTCACCATGACTAGGGATGTAACAATAAAGACTATTAATGATAGAAACATGGTTGACTTCACCATGACTAGGGATGTAACAATAAAGACTATTAATGATAGAAACATGGTTGACTTCACCATGACTAGGGATGTAACAATAAAGACTATTAATGATAGAAACATGGTTGACTTCACCGTGACTAGGGATGTAACAATAAAGACTATTAATGATAGAAACATGGTTGACTTCACCGTGACTAGGGATGTAACAATAAAGACTATTAATGATAGAAACATGGTTGACTTCACCGTGACTAGGGATGTAACAATAAAGACTATTAATGATAGAAACATGGTTGACTTCACCATGACTAGGGATGTAACAATAAAGACTATTAATGATAGAAACATGGTTGACTTCACCATGACTAGGGATGTAACAATAAAGACTATTAATGATAGAAACATGGTTGACTTCACCATGACTAGGGATGTAACAATAAAGACTATTAATGATAGAAACATGGTTGACTTCACCATGACTAGGGATGTAACAATAAAGACTATTAATGATAGAAACATGGTTGACTTCACCGTGACTAGGGATGTAACAAAAAAGACTATTAATGATAGAAACATGGTTGACTTCACCGTGACTAGGGATGTAACAATAAAGACTATTAATGATAGAAACATGGTTGACTTCACCGTGACTAGGGATGTAACAATAAAGACTATTAATGATAGAAACTTGGTTGACTTCACCGTGACTAGGGATGTAACAATAAAGACTATTAATGATAGAAACATGGTTGACTTCACCATGACTAGGGATGTAACAATAAAGACTATTAATGATAGAAACATGGTTGACTTCACCGTGACTAGGGATGTAACAATAAAGACTATTAATGATAGAAACATGGTTGACTTCACCGTGACTAGGGATGTAACAATAAAGACTATTAATGATAGAAACATGGTTGACTTCACCGTGACTAGGGATGTAACAATAAAGACTATTAATGATAGAAACATGGTTGACTTCACCGTGACTAGGGATGTAACAATAAAGACTATTAATGATAGAAACATGGTTGACTTCACCGTGACTAGGGATGTAACAATAAAGACTATTAATGATAGAAACATGGTTGACTTCACCATGACTAGGGATGTAACAATAAAGACTATTAATGATAGAAACATGGTTGACTTCACCGTGACTAGGGATGTAACAATAAAGACTATTAATGATAGAAACATGGTTGACTTCACCATGACTAGGGATGTAACAATAAAGACTATTAATGATAGAAACATGGTTGACTTCACCATGACTAGGGATGTAACAATAAAGACTATTAATGATAGAAACATGGTTGACTTCACCATGACTAGGGATGTAACAATAAAGACTATTAATGATAGAAACATGGTTGACTTCACCATGACTAGGGATGTAACAATAAAGACTATTAATGATAGAAACATGGTTGACTTCACCATGACTAGGGATGTAACAATAAAGACTATTAATGATAAAAACATGGTTGACTTCACCGTGACTAGGGATGTAACAATAAAGACTATTAATGATAGAAACATGGTTGACTTCACCGTGACTAGGGATGTAACAATAAAGACTATTAATGATAGAAACATGGTTGACTTCACCGTGACTAGGGATGTAACAATAAAGACTATTAATGATAGAAACATGGTTGACTTCACCATGACTAGGGATGTAACAATAAAGACTATTAATGATAGAAACATGGTTGACTTCACCATGACTAGGGATGTAACAATAAAGACTATTAATGATAGAAACATGGTTGACTTCACCATGACTAGGGATGTAACAATAAAGACTATTAATGATAGAAACATGGTGGACTTCACCATGACTAGGGATGTAACAATAAAGACTATTAATGATAGAAACATGGTTGACTTCACCGTGACTAGGGATGTAACAATAAAGACTATTAATGATAGAAACATGTTTGACTTCACCATGACTAGGGATGTAACAATAAAGACTATTAATGATAGAAACATGGTTGACTTCACCGTGACTAGGGATGTAACAATGAAGACTATTAATGATAGAAACATGGTTGACTTCACCGTGACTAGGGATGTAACAATAAAGACTATTAATGATAGAAACATGGTTGACTTCACCGTGACTAGGGATGTAACAATAAAGACTATTAATGATAGAAACATGTTTGACTTCACCATGACTAGGGATGTAACAATAAAGACTATTAATGATAGAAACATGGTTGACTTCACCATGACTAGGGATGTAACAATAAAGACTATTAATGATAGAAACATGGTTGACTTCACCATGACTAGGGATGTAACAATAAAGACTATTAATGATAGAAACATGGTTGACTTCACCATGACTAGGGATGTAACAATAAAGACTATTAATGATAGAAACATGGTTGACTTCACCATGACTAGGGATGTAACAATAAAGACTATTAATGATAGAAACATGGTTGACTTCACCGTGACTAGGGATGTAACAATAAAGACTATTAATGATAGAAACATGGTTGACTTCACCGTGACTAGGGATGTAACAATAAAGACTATTAATGATAGAAACATGGTTGACTTCACCGTGACTAGGGATGTAACAATAAAGACTATTAATGATAGAAACATGGTTGACTTCACCGTGACTAGGGATGTAACAATAAAGACTATTAATGATAGAAACATGGTTGACTTCACCGTGACTAGGGATGTAACAATAAAGACTATTAATGATAGAAACATGGTTGACTTCACCATGACTAGGGATGTAACAATAAAGACTATTAATGATAGAAACATGGTTGACTTCACCGTGACTAGGGATGTAACAATAAAGACTATTAATGATAGAAACATGGTTGACTTCACCATGACTAGGGATGTAACAATAAAGACTATTAATGATAGAAACATGGTTGACTTCACCATGACTAGGGATGTAACAATAAAGACTATTAATGATAGAAACATGGTTGACTTCACCATGACTAGGGATGTAACAATAAAGACTATTAATGATAGAAACATGGTTGACTTCACCATGACTAGGGATGTAACAATAAAGACTATTAATGATAGAAACATGGTTGACTTCACCATGACTAGGGATGTAACAATAAAGACTATTAATGATAAAAACATGGTTGACTTCACCGTGACTAGGGATGTAACAATAAAGACTATTAATGATAGAAACATGGTTGACTTCACCGTGACTAGGGATGTAACAATAAAGACTATTAATGATAGAAACATGGTTGACTTCACCGTGACTAGGGATGTAACAATAAAGACTATTAATGATAGAAACATGGTTGACTTCACCATGACTAGGGATGTAACAATAAAGACTATTAATGATAGAAACATGGTTGACTTCACCATGACTAGGGATGTAACAATAAAGACTATTAATGATAGAAACATGGTTGACTTCACCATGACTAGGGATGTAACAATAAAGACTATTAATGATAGAAACATGGTGGACTTCACCATGACTAGGGATGTAACAATAAAGACTATTAATGATAGAAACATGGTTGACTTCACCGTGACTAGGGATGTAACAATAAAGACTATTAATGATAGAAACATGTTTGACTTCACCATGACTAGGGATGTAACAATAAAGACTATTAATGATAGAAACATGGTTGACTTCACCGTGACTAGGGATGTAACAATGAAGACTATTAATGATAGAAACATGGTTGACTTCACCGTGACTAGGGATGTAACAATAAAGACTATTAATGATAGAAACATGGTTGACTTCACCGTGACTAGGGATGTAACAATAAAGACTATTAATGATAGAAACATGTTTGACTTCACCATGACTAGGGATGTAACAATAAAGACTATTAATGATAGAAACATGGTTGACTTCACCATGACTAGGGATGTAACAATAAAGACTATTAATGATAGAAACATGGTTGACTTCACCATGACTAGGGATGTAACAATAAAGACTATTAATGATAGAAACATGGTTGACTTCACCATGACTAGGGATGTAACAATAAAGACTATTAATGATAGAAACATGGTTGACTTCACCATGACTAGGGATGTAACAATAAAGACTATTAATGATAAAAACATGGTTGACTTCACCGTGACTAGGGATGTAACAATAAAGACTATTAATGATAGAAACATGGTTGACTTCACCGTGACTAGGGATGTAACAATAAAGACTATTAATGATAGAAACATGGTTGACTTCACCGTGACTAGGGATGTAACAATAAAGACTATTAATGATAGAAACATGGTTGACTTCACCATGACTAGGGATGTAACAATAAAGACTATTAATGATAGAAACATGGTTGACTTCACCATGACTAGGGATGTAACAATAAAGACTATTAATGATAGAAACATGGTTGACTTCACCATGACTAGGGATGTAACAATAAAGACTATTAATGATAGAAACATGGTTGACTTCACCATGACTAGGGATGTAACAATAAAGACTATTAATGATAGAGACATGGTTGACTTCACCGTGACTAGGGATGTAACAATAAAGACTATTAATGATAGAAACATGGTTGACTTCACCGTGACTAGGGATGTAACAATAAAGACTATTAATGATAGAAACATGGTTGACTTCACCGTGACTAGGGATGTAACAATAAAGACTATTAATGATAGAAACATGGTTGACTTCACCATGACTAGGGATGTAACAATAAAGACTATTAATGATAGAAACATGGTTGACTTCACCATGACTAGGGATGTAACAATAAAGACTATTAATGATAGAAACATGGTTGACTTCACCATGACTAGGGATGTAACAATAAAGACTATTAATGATAGAAACATGGTTGACTTCACCATGACTAAGGATGTAACAATAAAGACTATTAATGATAGAAACATGGTTGACTTCACCATGACTAGGGATGTAACAATAAAGACTATTAATGATAGAAACATGGTTGACTTCACCGTGACTAGGGATGTAACAATAAAGACTATTAATGATAGAAACATGGTTGACTTCACCGTGACTAGGGATGTAACAATAAAGACTATTAATGATAGAAACTTGGTTGACTTCACCATGACTAGGGATGTAACAATAAAGACTATTAATGATAGAAACATGGTTGACTTCACCATGACTAGGGATGTAACAATAAAGACTATTAATGATAGAAACATGGTTGACTTCACCATGACTAGGGATGTAACAATAAAGACTATTAATGATAGAAACATGGTTGACTTCACCGTGACTAGGGATGTAACAATAAAGACTATTAATGATAGAAACATGGTTGACTTCACCGTGACTAGGGATGTAACAATAAAGACTATTAATGATAGAAACATGGTTGACTTCACCGTGACTAGGGATGTAACAATAAAGACTATTAATGATAGAAACTTGGTTGACTTCACCATGACTAGGGATGTAACAATAAAGACTATTAATGATAGAAACATGGTTGACTTCACCGTGACTAGGGATGTAACAATAAAGACTATTAATGATAGAAACATGGTTGACTTCACCATGACTAGGGATGTAACAATAAAGACTATTAATGATAGAAACATGGTTGACTTCACCATGACTAGGGATGTAACAATAAAGACTATTAATGATAGAAACATGGTTGACTTCACCGTGACTAGGGATGTAACAATAAAGACTATTAATGATAGAAACATGGTTGACTTCACCGTGACTAGGGATGTAACAATAAAGACTATTAATGATAGAAACATGGTTGACTTCACCATGACTAGGGATGTAACAATAAAGACTATTAATGATAGAAACATGGTTGACTTCACCATGACTAGGGATGTAACAATAAAGACTATTAATGATGAACCTCCGGAGGGTTGGTATTACAGTTTAAAATGAAAAATGGTAACTGCCCTTTAAAGAACTCAAATGCAAACATGTAAACAAGAGTTATTAGGGATGAACAGTTAATTGAATTTGTATTTCAATTATGGCTTGTGATGATGATGAAAATATAATCATGAAAAGAATAAAAAGGATGCATGGCAATTCCAGAGCTAGTGAGGGAGGAGCACAGGATGTCACCATTGTTGCTACCGTGCCTCATCAATAATGGCAATCTTTAAGCAGCCCACAATTCCATTACCATTACGATAAAAGAACTACCAGGCCATTAAAACGTATTAATGCAACTTTAATTTATGTATATTGATGCAGTTTTACTTTTCTTTTTGTTTGACTAAATAAGCGTTTATCCCTCGCAACTTTCAAAAACAAGACATTCGTAATAAAAAACAGTTAAATTAATTCCCACATTTATTAAATCAATGAATATGTGTCCAAAACTGGAAAATAAGTGCCCTAAAATACATTTGACTACATTCATTTTGACGCAAAAAAGCATCCATTCTGTGGTGGTTGAAAAAAATAAACGGTAAAAAACAGAATAAAAAAAAAATGAAAAAGTGAAAAATTGAATTGTATTGTTTTTACATTGTACTTGTTATTTAAATCTATTGTTATTTCTAATAATCTTATCTTTTTACTTGTTTATTTGTTACTGATTTGTATCAGTTTAGACTTCTATGGTTAACAAACCAGTGCAAATAACAATCAATGTCTGCCTAACGACAGTTGGACAAATGATTTGAAGGGACAGAAATCTTGGGACACTATTTTTGGGAATGCATGTAGATGTATCTCCTAACATATTAGCTGTTTTACATCAATCATTCGCTTCCTTCTGACGGACCATAGTATCATCCAGCACCATGTGGTATCATGTAGTATCATGTGGTATCATCCAGCACCATGTGGTATCATGTGGTATCATCCAGCACCATGTGGTATCATGTAGTATCATGTGGTACCATGTAGTATCATGTGGTATCATCCAGCACCATGTGGTATCATGTAGTATCATGTGGTATCATGTAGTATCATCCAGCACTATGTGGTATCATGTAGTATCATGTGGTATCATCCAGTACCATGTGGTAGCATGTACTACCATGTGGTATTATTTAGTATCATCCAGCACCATGTGGTATCATGTGGTATCTTGTAGTATCGCTGACCTTACCTTGCTTATAACAGTGATGATGTCGTCCTCATGAAAGCTCAGCTCATCTTCATTTGTGGACTCATAAGCAAAGGTGGCCTTGCAGAGCTCTTTAGCTTCAATAAAGCAAGAGTACTACAAGTTATTCATAAATGCAGTAAAAATACATGTACTACAAGTTCTTCATAAATGCAGTAAAAATACATGTACTACAAGTAAAAAATACAGTGCATCCGTACAGTGCAAGTACAAACGTTTGTATTTATAGCGCTTCACATTTGGTTATGTTACAGCCTTATTGCAAAATGGAATAGATGCAGTTTGCACAAACAATAGTCCATAAAGACAAAGTCAAAAGGCAAATCACATACACAAGTATTGACATAATTACAACTCAAGTCTTTTATCTGACTTGGCACACCTTACAGTATCTTTGGCCCATTCCTCTCCAGCTCCATCATGATAGATGACAAGTGTTGCTTTTCATCCAGAGTGTCTCTGTACATTGCTGCATTCATCTTTCCTGACTAGTCATTGTGCAACTTTAACAACCTCCAGTCCTTTCTTTACTCCTCAAGCTGAAAACAATAATAGCCACATCCAGTTCCAGTCTGACTACTTGAACAAAATAAAGGTTTCCAAAAAGTACCTTACACAAGCATAATGTCATTAAAGCACTTTTACACGCTTTGACCTCAAATATTGGTCACAATTGTCCAAAGATGTATTGCACCAACACATGTGAGGATTTTTGCATTGAATTAACAAACATTTATACAATTTAATGACACACTATGTTGGTCAAATAAGTGTGAAAAGTAACAAACGGAATTAAAAACAAAACAGAAAAACTGAATTGTATTGTTTTTATACATTTCCATTGTTATTTAAATGTCTTGTGTAGTCCATCCATCTATTTTATACCGCTTGTCCCTTTTGGGGTTGCTGGAGCCTATCCCAGCTGCATTCAGATTGAAGGCATGGTACACCCTGGACAAGTCACCACCTCATCAACACAGACAACATTCACACACTCGGGACCATTTAGTGTTGACAATCAACCTATCCCCAGGTGCATGTCTTTGGAGGTGGGAGGGGCCTATCCCCAGGTGCATGTCTTTGGAGGTGGGAGGAGCCTATCCCCAGGTGCATGTCTTTGGAGGTGGGAGGAGCCTATCCCCAGGTGCATGTCTTTGGAGGTGGGAGGAGCCTATCCCCAGGTGCATGTCTTTGGAGGTGGGAGGAGCCTATCTCCAGGTGCATGTCTTTGGAGGTGGGAGGAGCCTATCCCCAGGTGCATGTCTTTGGAGGTGGGAGGAGCCTATCCCCAGGTGCATGTCTTTGGAGGTGGGAGGAGCCTATCCCCAGGTGCATGTCTTTGGAGGTGGGAGGAGCCTATCTCCAGGTGCATGTCTTTGGAGGTGGGAGGAACCTATCCCCAGGTGCATGTCTTTGAAGGTGGGAGGAGCCTATCCCCAGGTGCATGTCTTTGGAGGTGGGAGGAACCTATCCCCAGGTGCATGTCTTTGGAGGTGGGAGGAGCCTATCCCCAGGTGCATGTCTTTGGAGGTGGGAGGAACCTATCCCCAGGTGCATGTCTTTGGAGGTGGGAGGAGCCTATCCCCAGGTGCATGTCTTTGGAGGTGGGAGGAACCTATCCCCAGGTGCATGTCTTTGGAGGTGGGAGGAGCCTATCCCCAGGTGCATGTCTTTGGAGGTGGGAGGAACCTATCCCCAGGTGCATGTCTTTGGAGGTGGGAGGAGCCTATCCCCAGGTGCATGTCTTTGGAGGTGGGAGGAAGCCGGAGTAGAACCCACACAGTCACGGGGAGAACATGCAAACTCCACAAGAAAGACCCTGAGCCCGGCCGGGGATGGAACCCAGGACCTTTGCATTGTGAAGCACACGCACTAACCCCTGTGCCACCGTGCTGCCCGTGTTGTGGTTTATTCCTTACTAATTTTCTATGTGTTTAACTGAATACAAAGTTGAGTTTTGGTGGTAGAATAATTACTAATGTTCCAAATGAATGAATAATCATGTAATCGTATTTACAATATCAACCAAAATAATCTTGATTATTATTTTCACCATAATTGCCCAGCCCTTGTCAGCATTGTTTGAGCCTAGTGAAAAATAAAATGAGCAGTTGTTAAAGCAAAGCCAAATACGTGTGGAACAGGTGCTTTAATGCTGTTGGTGTGGGACAACATAGGTTAAGGGAGGTCCCACAAGAAGAACAGGTGCTTTAATGCTGTTGGTGTGGGACAACATAGGTTAAGGGAGGTCCCACAAGAAGAAGAACAGGTGCTTTAATGCTGTTGGTGTGGGACAACATAGGTTAAGGGAGGTCCCACAAGAAGAACAGGTGCTTTAATGCTGTTGGTGTGGGACAACATAGGTTAAGGGAGGTCCCACAAGAAGAACAGGTGCTTTAATGCTGTTGGTGTGGGACAACATAGGTTAAGGGAGGTCCCACAAGAAGAACAGGTGCTTTAATGCTGTTGGTGTGGGACAACATAGGTTAAGGGAGGTCCCACAAGAAGAACAGGTGCTTTAATGCTGTTGGTGTGGGACAACATAGGTTAAGGGAGGTCCCACAAGAAGAACAGGTGCTTTAATGCTGTTGGTGTGGGACAACATAGGTTAAGGGAGGTCCCACAAGAAGAACAGGTGCTTTAATGCTGTTGGTGTGGGACAACATAGGTTAAGGGAGGTCCCACAAGAAGAACAAGTGCTTTAATGCTGTTGGTATGGGACAACATAGGTTAAGGGAGGTCCCACAAGAAGAACAGGTGCTTTAATGCTGTTGGTGTGGGACAACATAGGTTAAGGGAGGTCCCACAAGAAGAACAGGTGCTTTAATGCTGTTGGTGTGGGACAACATAGGTTAAGGGAGGTCCCACAAGAAGAAGAACAGGTGCTTTAATGCTGTTGGTGTGGGACAACATAGGTTAAGGGAGGTCCCACAAGAAGAACAGGTGCTTTAAAGGCCTACTGAAACCCACTACTACCGACCACGCAGTCTGATAGTTTATATATCAATGATGAAATCTTAACATTATAACACATGCCAATACGGCCGGGTTAACTTATAAAGTGACATTTTAAATTTGCCGCTAAACTTCCGGTTCGAAACGCCTCTGAGGATGACGTATGCGTGTGACGTAGCCCGGCGAACACGGGTATGCCTTCCACATTGAAGCCGATACGAAAAAGCTCTGTTTTCATTTCATAATTCCACAGTATTCTGGACATCTGTGTTCGTGAATCTGTTTCAATCATGTTCATTGCATTATGGAGAAGGAAGCCGAGCAAGCAAAGAAGAAAGTTGTCGGTGCGAAATGGACGTATTTTTCGAACGTAGTCAGCCACAACAGTACACAGCCGGCGCTTCTTTGTTTACATTCCCGAAAGATGCAGTCAAGATGGAAGAACTCGGATAACAGAGACTCTAACCAGGAGGACTTTTGATTTGGATACACAGACGCCTGTAGAGAACTGGGACAACACAGACTCTTACCAGGATTACTTTGATTTGGATGACAAAGACGCAGACGTGCTACTGTGAGTATGCAGCTTTGGCTTTTTTTTGCGTATGTACGTAACTTTTTTAAAATATATAAGCTTTATGAACCTTGGGTTAGGTGAACGGTCTTTTGGGCTGAGTGATTGTGTGTGTTGATCATGTGTTTGAATTGTATTGGCGTGTTCTATGGAGCTAGGAGCTAGCAGAGGAGCTAGGAGCTAGCATAACACGTACCGTACCGTACGTGCGCGTCACGTACGTAACTTTTTAAAAATATATAAGCTTTATGAACCTTGGGTTAGGTGAACGGTCTTTTGGGCTGAGTGATTGTGTGTGTTGATCGGGTGTTTGAATTGTATTGGCGTGTTCTATGGAGCTAGGAGCTAGCAGAGGAGCTAGGAGCTAGCATAACAAACACGCAGGTGTTATTATGCAGGATTAATTTGTGGCATATTAAATATAAGCCTGGTTGTGTTGTGGCTAATAGAGTATATATATGTCTTGTGTTTATTTACTGTTGTAGTCATTCCCAGCTGAATATCAGGTACCGTGAGTATGCAGCCTTGGCTGCTAAACATTCGATAACTTGACCGTATGTGCGCGTCACGTACGTAACTTTTTAAAAATATATAAGCTTTATGAACCTTGGGTTAGGTAAACGGTCTTTTGGGCTGAGTGATTGTGTGTGTTGATCAGGTGTTTGAATTGTATTGGCGTGTTCTATGGAGCTAGGAGCTAGCAGAGGAGCTAGGAGCTAGCATAACAAACACGCAGGTGTTTTTATGCAGGATTAATTTGTGGCATATTAAATATAAGCCTGGTTGTGTTGTGGCTAATAGAGTATATATATGTCTTGTGTTTATTTACTGTTGTAGTCATTCCCAGCTGAATATCAGGTCACCCCCGGCTCTCACAGCATCTTCCCTATCTGAATAGCTTCAACTCCCCACTAGTCCTTCACTTGCACTTTACTCATCCACAAATCTTTCATCCTCGCTCAAATTAATGGGGAAATTGTCGCTTTCTCGGTCCGAATCTCTCTCACTTCATGCGGCCATCATTGTAAACAATAGGGAACTTTGCGTATATGTTCAACTGACTACGTCACGCTACTTCCGGTAGGTGCAAGCCTTTTTTTTATCAGATACCAAAAGTTGCAATCTTTATCGTCGTTGTTCTATACTAAATCCTTTCAGCAAAAATATGGCAATATCGCGAAATGATCAAGTATGACACATAGAATAGATCTGCTATCCCCGTTTAAATAAAAAAAATTCATTTCAGTAGGCCTTTAATGCTGTTGGTGTGGGACAACATAGGTTAAGGGAGGTCCCACAAGAAGAAGAACAGGTGCTTTAATGCTGTTGGTGTGGGACAACATAGGTTAAGGGAGGTCCCACAAGATGAAGAACAGGTGCTTTAATGCTGTTGGTGTGGGACAACATAGGTTAAGGGAGGTCCCACAAGAAGAACAGGTGCTTTAATGCTGTTGGTGTGGGACAACATAGGTTAAGGGAGGTCCCACAAGAAGAACAAGTGCTTTAATGCTGTTGGTGTGGGACAACATAGGTTAAGGGAGGTCCCACAAGAAGAACAAGTGCTTTAATGCTGTTGGTGTGGGACAACATAGGTTAAGGGAGGTCCCACAAGAAGAACAAGTGCTTTAATGCTGTTGGTGTGGGACAACATAGGTTAAGGGAGGTCCCACAAGAAGAAGAACAGGTGCTTTAATGCTGTTGGTGTGGGACAACATAGGTTAAGGGAGGTCCCACAAGAAGAAGAACAGGTGCTTTAATGCTGTTGGTGTGGGACAACATAGGTTAAGGGAGGTCCCACAAGAAGAACAGGTGCTTTAATGCTGTTGGTGTGGGACAACATAGGTTAAGGGAGGTCCCACAAGAAGAAGAAGTCAGAGCACCGTCTTTTCTTCAGCTGTTTTTAATTATTTTTGAAGGTTATTTATTATTATTGAGAAATCCACAATTCTGTGGAATAAACAGCTTATTTATTGAATTGAAAGTAATGGAAAATGAAAACTGTAATCAACCTTAACCTTTAAGCTACATGAATCATGACCATTACCTTCATGTTATGTTTGATGGCCTTCGTGCCCTCAAGAGGTTGACCACACTCTTCCTAAAATGACTATATTCCAGGCCGGGTTACAATAGTTATTTTACACTTGTGTTCATTTGCTACCTTGGCACATGTCCTGAATGGCCCTCTGAAGTTGCAAATTCCCCGTCCTCTGCCAGGACCCATTCAGGGGCTGCACAGTCCATCTTGTCTATTGACAAGTCAAGTCATGTTTCTGAATGATTAGTTCCAGTACCACCAACATGGTGCTCTCCACAAGAAAGTCCAAACACTGCCCATTAGTGTTTTGGAAGAGAATGACAAGTCAGCCCCAACAGAAGAACTATAAAGCAACTGTCAGAGGAGACAAGTTGTGTGACGCAGGAGAGTATAGACCTCAATCTGTGTCTCATCACACCAGAGAATTTACTTTCTCATGGTCTGAGAGTCTTTCGGGTGAGAAATGGTTCTGTCTGGTCACTCTACCATACAGGCCTGATTGGTGGTTGTCCTTCTGGAACAGACCTGGGCATTGTACGGCCCGCGGGCCGCATCCGGCCCTTTGCGCATCCCTGTCCGGCCCGCGTGAGGCCAATCAAAAATTTCAAAATAAATTTCAAAAAGTATCTATGTCGAGTGTGCAATACAACGGTGCTGCTTTTGTTTTGAAAAGCGTTATTTGTATTACTTCCGTGTGGACGTATGCGCGTGTGCGATTGTGAGTGAATTGAACGGCGCAATAACAAATTACAAAATAAAGTTTAAAAAACATCTATGTCGTGCGCGCAATACAACTGTGCTGCTTTTATTTTGAAATGTGTTATTCATGCCATATGTCCGGGGGGAACCTGTGAGTGCAGGTGCACAGCGACAAGTGATGAGACGCTAAAAAAAAGAAAAGTTGATGACGAATGGCGTGTTTTGGACTGGCAAGTATTTCTTTACATAAATTAATGGTAAAGCCGTGTGCTTAATTTGTGGTACACAGCTTGCTGTGTTTAAAGAATATCATTTTAATCGCCACTACACGAAGAAACACGAGGGAAAATACCGGAATGTGTCTGATGAAGCGCGCGCAAGGGAGGCTGATGCGTTGATGGTAAAACTGCAAACCCAACAAGGACTTTTTGCCATATTTCACACCCCCAGAGATGCAGCCGTCAGGACAAGTTTCGTCATTTCTCACAAAAGCGCCAGAAAAAGTAAGGCGTTTTCTGACGGAGAGTTTATTAAGGAGTGCTTATTGGACTTTGTTGCGCTGTATGCCCGGAGACTTAGACTGTTTTTCGCTAACTTTGGATGATATCTGCGATGTACGTGACACCTCCAGCTGCTCTTCTTCTTACGTGGGATAACTGCAGACTTTCAAATCACGGAGTAGGTGGCAGCCATGCAGTCAATTAAAGAGATAACCACAGGTAATGACTTGTTCACATAGGTAAATGCGTGTTTGGACATGTTAGGACTGAAATGGGACAAGCTGGCAGGTGTTACAATCCAATCCAATCCACTTTATTTATATAGCACATTTAAACAACAAAATGTTTCCAAAGTGCTGCACAACAATATTAAAAACAATATTCAAATATTATCCTTAGCTCCACCAATGACTGAATAAAAAGAAAAAACAATTACATATAAAACCAATATAAAAAACAATATAAAATAAATATGATTAAAAACTATTTTTAACAACAGATGGTTGTCCAAATCTGATGGGGAAAAATGTTGGACAATGCAGGATAAAGTGACCATCAAAAGCAATCTGCTTTTGTATAAAGTTAAGTGAGGTTAAATTAAATTATTATTATTATTATTAATTATTATTATTATTATCATCATTATTATTTATCTTACGGTATATCAAAAATAATATTGAGCAAAATTTAATTGAAATATTGTCGTGTGGCCCTCCAGCAGTGCTCGGGTTGCTTATGCGGCCCCCGGTGAAAATTAATTGCCCACCCCTGTTCTGGAAGGTTCTCCTCTCTCCACAGAGGAATGCTGTAGTTCTGACAGAGTGACCATCAGGTTCTTGGTCACCTCCCTGACTAGACTAAGATGAATGCAGCAATGTACAGAGATATCTTGGATGAAAAGTAACTGGCAGACTAGTCAGGATGGAGGGAAAGATGAATGCAGCAATGTATGGAGACATCCTGGATGAAAACCAACACTTCATCCAACCTGAAGGAGCTTGAGAGGTGCTGCAAAGAGGAAACTGATAGGTGTGCCAAGTTTGTGGCATCATATTCAAAAAGACTTGAGGTGTAATTGCTGCCAACTAAGTATTGAGCAAAGGCTGTCAATACTTACAGTATGTACGTGTGAATAATTACTTTTGTTTATCTTAAATACATTTGCAAAAATAAAAACCTTTCCACATTGTCATTATGGGATATTGTCTGTAGAATTCTAAGAAAAAAAATGCATTTATTCCATTTTTGTAACAATGCCAGTTGTGACTTGACTTGAAATAGTTGAAGCAGGACTCATATTAGTGTGAGGTGGTTTACCTTTGGCATTGCTATCTCCATCTTAATGTGTTGAAGCAGGACTCATATTAGTGTGAGGTGGTTTACCTTTGGCATTGCTATCTCCATCTTAATGTGTTGAAGCAGGACTCATATTAGTGTGAGGTGGTTTACCTTTGGCATTGCTATCTCCATCTTAATGTGTTGAAGCAGGACTCATATTAGTGTGAGGTGGTTTACCTTTGGCATTGCTATCTCCATCTTAATGTGTTGAAGCAGGACTCATATTAGTGTGAGGTGGTTTACCTTTGGCATTGCTATCTCCATCTTAATGTGTTGAAGCAGGACTCATTAGTGTGAGGTGGTTTACCTTTGGCATTGCTATCTCCATCTTAATGTGTTGAAGCAGGACTCATATTAGTGTGAGGTGGTTTACCTTTGGCATTGCTATCTCCATCTTAATGTGTTGAAGCAGGACTCATATTAGTGTGAGGTGGTTTACCTTTGGCATTGCTATCTCCATCTTAATGTGTTGAAGCAGGACTCATATTAGTGTGAGGTGGTTTACCTTTGGCATTGCTATCTCCATCTTAATGTGTTGAAGCAGGACTCATATTAGTGTGAGGTGGTTTACCTTTGGCATTGCTATCTCCATCTTAATGTGTTGAAGCAGGACTCATTAGTGTGAGGTGGTTTACCTTTGGCATTGCTATCTCCATCTTAATGTGTTGAAGCAGGACTCATATTAGTGTGAGGTGGTTTACCTTTGGCATTGTTATCTCCATCTTAATGTGTTGAAGCAGGACTCATATTAGTGTGAGGTGGTTTACCTTTGGCATTGCTATCTCCATCTTAATGTGTTGAAGCAGGACTCATATTAGTGTGAGGTGGTTTACCTTTGGCATTGTTATCTCCATCTTAATGTGTTGAAGCAGGACTCATATTAGTGTGAGGTGGTTTACCTTTGGCATTGCTATCTCCATCTTAATGTGTTGAAGCAGGACTCATATTAGTGTGAGGTGGTTTACCTTTGGCATTGCTATCTCCATCTTAATGTGTTGAAGCAGGACTCATATCAGTGTGAGGTGGTTTACCTTTGGCATTGCTATCTCCATCTTAATGTGTTGAAGCAGGACTCATTAGTGTGAGGTGGTTTACCTTTGGCATTGCTATCTCCATCTCCTCGCTGTACTTCTGTCATGTTGGTAAAGGCAGCTTTTGCGGCTGATGGGAATGAAGGACTTGGCTAAAATGAAGCAGAAGGTAAACATGGAAATGGTTTACTGGACATGTGGAGAAGTTCTGTCTGTTGTTTTTGAAAGAAAAGAGTGAAAAAAGTCATAATGTTATTGTCATGTAAATGATCATGTTTGCACAAGAAGGTGGCAGATACAGAAGTGTCATTCAGGCTTCCTGTTCCACTCAGGGTTGAATTCAAAGTCTCCCTATTAAACCACCAGTGCCTCCATGGAAATGCCCCCCTCTACCAGTGCCTCCATGGAAATGCCCCCCTCTACTAGTGCCTCCATGGAAATGCCCCCCTCTACCAGTGCCTCCATGGAAATGCCCCCCTCTACCAGTGCCTCCATGGAAATGCCCCCCTCTACCAGTGCCTCCATGGAAATGCCCCCCTCTACCAGTGCCTCCATGGAAATGCCCCCCTCTACCAGTGCCTCCATGGAAATGCCCCCCTCTACCAGTGCCTCCATGGAAATGCCCCCCTCTACTAGTGCCTCCATGGAAATGCCCCCCTCTACCAGTGCCTCCATGGAAATGCCCCCCTCCACCTCAAAAAACTACTCACCCCCAAATCCTCCACACGACACCTCCGCTCCGGACAGAATAACCTCCTCCAACCTCCGAGGACAAAGCTACGAACAATGGGAGACCGTGCTTTCTTCTCTGCCGCTCCCAGTCTGTGGAACGCTCTCCCTGACCACCTGAGGGCACCACAGACTGTGGATGCTTTTAAAAAAGGCTTAAAACCCCTTCTTTTTTTAAAAAAAAAGCCTTTTTTTAGATATATGCATACTAGTTTTAGCTATTTGGCTGTTCTAGTTTTTATTTGTGTTTATTTTTTATTATCTTTTTATTTTTTTAATACACTGTAGCACTTTGAGTTTGTTTACGCAATGTAAAGTGCTTTTTACAAATAAAATCTATTATTATTATTATTATTATTATTTACTAAGCTCTTATTTCTTCTCTTGGCACTCTAGAAGAAACTCTGCTAGGAGTTCATACTTGCTGTAACCTGCTTCCATTTACACTTCTTAAACTTTACTAAGCTCTTATTTCTTCTCTTGTTTCAAGCTAGCTTAGCGATTAGCTTGCTTACTCCTGCTTGTACTTGTTTAGTGTCGCCCTCCAGTCCTTTAGTGATGATAAGAATTATAGTTGATTTTCCGCAAAAAAAGATGGTCAACTTAGCGTAGCAGCTCTGCACAGTTAGCTCCTTAGCACATTTGTGGCAGCTTCCTGCGGTCAGCAGGTGTGAATGGATGTTGAAAGTAGCTTACCACCACCAGGTGTGAATGAATGATGAAAGTATCTTGCCACCAGCAGGTGTGAATGAATGATGAAAGTAGCTTACCACCACCAGGTGTGAATGAATGATGAAAGTAGCTTACCACCACCAAGTGTGAATGAATGATGAAAGTATCTTACCACCAGCAGGTGTGAATGAATGTTGAAAGTAGCTTACCACCAGCAGGTGTGAATGAATGATGAAAGTAGCTTACCACCAGCAGGTGTGAATGAATGATGAAAGTAGCTTACCACCAGCAAGTGTGAATGAATGATGAAAGTAGCTTACCACCAGCAGGTGTGAATGAATGATGAAAGTAGCTTACCACCAGCAGGTGTGAATGAATGATGAAAGTAGCTTACCACCAGCAGGTGTGAATGAATGATGAAAGTAGCTTACCACCAGCAGGTGTGAATGAATGATGAAAGTAGCTTACCACCAGCAGGTGTGAATGAATGATGAAAGTAGCTTACCACCAGCAGGTGTGAATGAATGATGAAAGTAGCTTACCACCAGCAGGTGTGAATGAATGATGGCTTCTCACTTCTCTGTGAAGCGCTCTGAGTGTCTAGAACAGCGCTCTATAAATCTAATCCATGATTATTATTACTACAGTTCTAACTTATATCTGTCAGTAAAGTCGCTATGAAAACACTAAAAACTACCGCTTAAACAAAAAAAGCGGGGAGAAGACACTGTCCAAGTGGAGGCACGTAAATAAGACGGCACATTCTGAAGAGAATGTCAGAAACATTTAGAGCAAAGAAGCAGCATTACATGTTATGTAGACCACAAGGAAGTCTTTTACTTTTACAAAATAATCATAATATGATCACCTGAATGCGCCCTATAATCCGGTGGGCCCTATGGTTGTAAAAATACAGTACTGGAGAAGCAAGCTAGCACTAGCCAGCCTAAGTGCTAGGATAAAAATACAAGAGCCATTAACCTCTTTCCCCATTAAGAAGCCACATTGCCCAATCTAAAGTTGGAGGATGTAATCACAGTACAAGTAAGATGTTCAACATTAAACCTGCATCAGACAACCAGCTGTCCTCCAAAGAAGCCACATTCCCCAATCTAAAGTTGGAGGATGTAATCACAGTACAACTAAGATGTAACTAACATTAAACCTGCATCAGACAACCAGCTGTCCTCCAAAGAAGCCACATTCTTCAATCTAAAGTTGGAGGATGTAATCACAGTACAAGTAAGATGTAACTAACATTAAACCTGCATCAGACAACCAGCTGTCCTCCATAGAAGCCACATTCTTCAATCTAAAGTTGGAGGATGTAATCACAGTACAACTAAGATGTAACTAACATTAAACCTGCATCAGACAACCAGCTGTCCTCCATAGAAGCCACATTCTTCAATCTAAAGTTGGAGGATGTAATCACAGTACAACTAAGATGTAACTAACATTAAACCTGCATCAGACAACCAGCTGTACTCCATAGAAGCCACATTCTTCAATCTAAAGTTGGAGGATGTAATCACAGTACAAGTAAGATGTAACTAACATTAAACCTGCATCAGACAACCAGCTGTACTCCAAAGAAGCCACATTCCCCAATCTAAAGTTGGAAGATGTAATCACAGTACAAGTAAGATGTAACTAACATTAAACCTGCATCAGACAACCAGCTGTCCTCCAAAGAAGCCACATTCTTCAATCTAAAGTTGGAGGATGTAATCACAGTACAACTAAGATGTTCAACATTAAACCTGCATCAGACAACCAGCTGTCCTCCAAAGAAGCCACATTCTTCAATCTAAAGTTGGAGGATGTAATCACAGTACAACTAAGATGTAACTAACATTAAACCTGCATCAGACAACCAGCTGTCCTCCAAAGAAGCCACATTCTTCAATCTAAAGTTGGAGGATGTAATCACAGTACAAGTAAGATGTAACTAACATTAAACCTGCATCAGACAACCAGCTGTACTCCATAGAAGCCACATTCTTCAATCTAAAGTTGGAGGATGTAATCACAGTACAACTAAGATGTAACTAACATTAAACCTGCATCAGACAACCAGCTGTCCTCCATAGAAGCCACATTCTTCAATCTAAAGTTGGAGGATGTAATCACAGTACAAGTAAGATGTAACTAACATTAAACCTGCATCAGACAACCAGCTGTCCTCCAAAGAAGCCACATTCCCCAATCTAAAGTTGGAGGATGTAATCACAGTACAACTAAGATGTAACTAACATTAAACCTGCATCAGACAACCAGCTGTCCTCCAAAGAAGCCACATTCCCCAATCTAAAGTTGGAGGATGTAATCACAGTACAAGTAAGATGTAACTAACATTAAACCTGCATCAGACAACCAGCTGTCCTCCATAGAAGCCACATTCTTCAATCTAAAGTTGGAGGATGTAATCACAGTACAAGTAAGATGTAACTAACATTAAACCTGCATCAGACAACCAGCTGTCCTCCAAAGAAGCCACATTCTTCAATCTAAAGTTGGAGGATGTAATCACAGTACAAGTAAGATGTAACTAACATTAAACCTGCATCAGACAACCAGCTGTCCTCCAAAGAAGCCACATTCCCCAATCTAAAGTTGGAGGATGTAATCACAGTACAACTAAGATGTAACTAACATTAAACCTGCATCAGACAACCAGCTGTACTCCAAAGAAGCCACATTCTTCAATCTAAAGTTGGAAGATGTAATCACAGTACAAGTAAGATGTAACTAACATTAAACCTGCATCAGACAACCAGCTGTCCTCCAAAGAAGCCACATTCTTCAATCTAAAGTTGGAAGATGTAATCACAGTACAAGTAAGATGTAACTAACATTAAACCTGCATCAGACAACCAGCTGTCCTCCAAAGAAGCCACATTCTTCAATCTAAAGTTGGAGGATGTAATCACAGTACAAGTAAGATGTAACTAACATTAAACCTGCATCAGACAACCAGCTGTCCTCCAAAGAAGCCACATTCTTCAATCTAAAGTTGGAAGATGTAATCACAGTACAAGTAAGATGTAACTAACATTAAACCTGCATCAGACAACCAGCTGTCCTCCATAGAAGCCACATTCTTCAATCTAAAGTTGGAGGATGTAATCACAGTACAACTAAGATGTAACTAACATTAAACCTGCATCAGACAACCAGCTGTCCTCCAAAGAAGCCACATTCTTCAATCTAAAGTTGGAGGATGTAATCACAGTACAAGTAAGATGTAACTAACATTAAACCTGCATCAGACAACCAGCTGTCCTCCATAGAAGCCACATTCTTCAATCTAAAGTTGGAGGATGTAATCACAGTACAAGTAAGATGTAACTAACATTAAACCTGCATCAGACAACCAGCTGTCCTCCATAGAAGCCACATTCTTCAATCTAAAGTTGGAGGATGTAATCACAGTACAACTAAGATGTAACTAACATTAAACCTGCATCAGACAACCAGCTGTCCTCCAAAGAAGCCACATTCTTCAATCTAAAGTTGGAGGATGTAATCACAGTACAAGTAAGATGTAACTAACATTAAACCTGCATCAGACAACCAGCTGTCCTCCAAAGAAGCCACATTCCCCAATCTAAAGTTGGAAGATGTAATCACAGTACAAGTAAGATGTAACTAACATTAAACCTGCATCAGACAACCAGCTGTCCTCCAAAGAAGCCACATTCCCCAATCTAAAGTTGGAGGATGTAATCACAGTACAACTAAGATGTAACTAACATTAAACCTGCATCAGACAACCAGCTGTCCTCCAAAGAAGCCACATTCTTCAATCTAAAGTTGGAGGATGTAATCACAGTACAAGTAAGATGTAACTAACATTAAACCTGCATCAGACAACCAGCTGTACTCCATAGAAGCCACATTCTTCAATCTAAAGTTGGAGGATGTAATCACAGTACAAGTAAGATGTAACTAACATTAAACCTGCATCAGACAACCAGCTGTCCTCCAAAGAAGCCACATTCCCCAATCTAAAGTTGGAAGATGTAATCACAGTACAAGTAAGATGTAACTAACATTAAACCTGCATCAGACAACCAGCTGTCCTCCAAAGAAGCCACATTCTTCAATCTAAAGTTGGAGGATGTAATCACAGTACAACTAAGATGTTCAACATTAAACCTGCATCAGACAACCAGCTGTCCTCCAAAGAAGCCACATTCCCCAATCTAAAGTTGGAGGATGTAATCACAGTACAACTAAGATGTAACTAACATTAAACCTGCATCAGACAACCAGCTGTCCTCCAAAGAAGCCACATTCTTCAATCTAAAGTTGGAGGATGTAATCACAGTACAACTAAGATGTAACTAACATTAAACCTGCATCAGACAACCAGCTGTCCTCCAAAGAAGCCACATTCCCCAATCTAAAGTTGGAGGATGTAATCACAGTACAAGTAAGATGTAACTAACATTAAACCTGCATCAGACAACCAGCTGTACTCCATAGAAGCCACATTCTTCAATCTAAAGTTGGAGGATGTAATCACAGTACAACTAAGATGTAACTAACATTAAACCTGCATCAGACAACCAGCTGTCCTCCATAGAAGCCACATTCTTCAATCTAAAGTTGGAGGATGTAATCACAGTACAAGTAAGATGTAACTAACATTAAACCTGCATCAGACAACCAGCTGTCCTCCAAAGAAGCCACATTCCCCAATCTAAAGTTGGAGGATGTAATCACAGTACAAGTAAGATGTAACTAACATTAAACCTGCATCAGACAACCAGCTGTCCTCCATAGAAGCCACATTCTTCAATCTAAAGTTGGAGGATGTAATCACAGTACAACTAAGATGTAACTAACATTAAACCTGCATCAGACAACCAGCTGTCCTCCATAGAAGCCACATTCTTCAATCTAAAGTTGGAGGATGTAATCACAGTACAACTAAGATGTAACTAACATTAAACCTGCATCAGACAACCAGCTGTACTCCATAGAAGCCACATTCTTCAATCTAAAGTTGGAGGATGTAATCACAGTACAAGTAAGATGTAACTAACATTAAACCTGCATCAGACAACCAGCTGTCCTCCAAAGAAGCCACATTCCCCAATCTAAAGTTGGAAGATGTAATCACAGTACAAGTAAGATGTAACTAACATTAAACCTGCATCAGACAACCAGCTGTCCTCCAAAGAAGCCACATTCTTCAATCTAAAGTTGGAGGATGTAATCACAGTACAACTAAGATGTTCAACATTAAACCTGCATCAGACAACCAGCTGTCCTCCAAAGAAGCCACATTCTTCAATCTAAAGTTGGAGGATGTAATCACAGTACAACTAAGATGTAACTAACATTAAACCTGCATCAGACAACCAGCTGTCCTCCAAAGAAGCCACATTCTTCAATCTAAAGTTGGAGGATGTAATCACAGTACAAGTAAGATGTAACTAACATTAAACCTGCATCAGACAACCAGCTGTACTCCATAGAAGCCACATTCTTCAATCTAAAGTTGGAGGATGTAATCACAGTACAACTAAGATGTAACTAACATTAAACCTGCATCAGACAACCAGCTGTCCTCCATAGAAGCCACATTCTTCAATCTAAAGTTGGAGGATGTAATCACAGTACAAGTAAGATGTAACTAACATTAAACCTGCATCAGACAACCAGCTGTCCTCCAAAGAAGCCACATTCCCCAATCTAAAGTTGGAGGATGTAATCACAGTACAACTAAGATGTAACTAACATTAAACCTGCATCAGACAACCAGCTGTCCTCCAAAGAAGCCACATTCCCCAATCTAAAGTTGGAGGATGTAATCACAGTACAAGTAAGATGTAACTAACATTAAACCTGCATCAGACAACCAGCTGTCCTCCATAGAAGCCACATTCTTCAATCTAAAGTTGGAGGATGTAATCACAGTACAAGTAAGATGTAACTAACATTAAACCTGCATCAGACAACCAGCTGTCCTCCAAAGAAGCCACATTCTTCAATCTAAAGTTGGAGGATGTAATCACAGTACAAGTAAGATGTAACTAACATTAAACCTGCATCAGACAACCAGCTGTCCTCCAAAGAAGCCACATTCCCCAATCTAAAGTTGGAGGATGTAATCACAGTACAACTAAGATGTAACTAACATTAAACCTGCATCAGACAACCAGCTGTACTCCAAAGAAGCCACATTCTTCAATCTAAAGTTGGAAGATGTAATCACAGTACAAGTAAGATGTAACTAACATTAAACCTGCATCAGACAACCAGCTGTCCTCCAAAGAAGCCACATTCTTCAATCTAAAGTTGGAAGATGTAATCACAGTACAAGTAAGATGTAACTAACATTAAACCTGCATCAGACAACCAGCTGTCCTCCAAAGAAGCCACATTCTTCAATCTAAAGTTGGAGGATGTAATCACAGTACAAGTAAGATGTAACTAACATTAAACCTGCATCAGACAACCAGCTGTCCTCCAAAGAAGCCACATTCTTCAATCTAAAGTTGGAAGATGTAATCACAGTACAAGTAAGATGTAACTAACATTAAACCTGCATCAGACAACCAGCTGTCCTCCATAGAAGCCACATTCTTCAATCTAAAGTTGGAGGATGTAATCACAGTACAACTAAGATGTAACTAACATTAAACCTGCATCAGACAACCAGCTGTCCTCCAAAGAAGCCACATTCTTCAATCTAAAGTTGGAGGATGTAATCACAGTACAAGTAAGATGTAACTAACATTAAACCTGCATCAGACAACCAGCTGTCCTCCATAGAAGCCACATTCTTCAATCTAAAGTTGGAGGATGTAATCACAGTACAAGTAAGATGTAACTAACATTAAACCTGCATCAGACAACCAGCTGTCCTCCATAGAAGCCACATTCTTCAATCTAAAGTTGGAGGATGTAATCACAGTACAACTAAGATGTAACTAACATTAAACCTGCATCAGACAACCAGCTGTCCTCCAAAGAAGCCACATTCTTCAATCTAAAGTTGGAGGATGTAATCACAGTACAAGTAAGATGTAACTAACATTAAACCTGCATCAGACAACCAGCTGTCCTCCAAAGAAGCCACATTCCCCAATCTAAAGTTGGAAGATGTAATCACAGTACAAGTAAGATGTAACTAACATTAAACCTGCATCAGACAACCAGCTGTCCTCCAAAGAAGCCACATTCCCCAATCTAAAGTTGGAGGATGTAATCACAGTACAACTAAGATGTAACTAACATTAAACCTGCATCAGACAACCAGCTGTCCTCCAAAGAAGCCACATTCTTCAATCTAAAGTTGGAGGATGTAATCACAGTACAAGTAAGATGTAACTAACATTAAACCTGCATCAGACAACCAGCTGTACTCCATAGAAGCCACATTCTTCAATCTAAAGTTGGAGGATGTAATCACAGTACAAGTAAGATGTAACTAACATTAAACCTGCATCAGACAACCAGCTGTCCTCCAAAGAAGCCACATTCCCCAATCTAAAGTTGGAAGATGTAATCACAGTACAAGTAAGATGTAACTAACATTAAACCTGCATCAGACAACCAGCTGTCCTCCAAAGAAGCCACATTCTTCAATCTAAAGTTGGAGGATGTAATCACAGTACAACTAAGATGTTCAACATTAAACCTGCATCAGACAACCAGCTGTCCTCCAAAGAAGCCACATTCCCCAATCTAAAGTTGGAGGATGTAATCACAGTACAACTAAGATGTAACTAACATTAAACCTGCATCAGACAACCAGCTGTCCTCCAAAGAAGCCACATTCTTCAATCTAAAGTTGGAGGATGTAATCACAGTACAACTAAGATGTAACTAACATTAAACCTGCATCAGACAACCAGCTGTCCTCCAAAGAAGCCACATTCCCCAATCTAAAGTTGGAGGATGTAATCACAGTACAAGTAAGATGTAACTAACATTAAACCTGCATCAGACAACCAGCTGTACTCCATAGAAGCCACATTCTTCAATCTAAAGTTGGAGGATGTAATCACAGTACAACTAAGATGTAACTAACATTAAACCTGCATCAGACAACCAGCTGTCCTCCATAGAAGCCACATTCTTCAATCTAAAGTTGGAGGATGTAATCACAGTACAAGTAAGATGTAACTAACATTAAACCTGCATCAGACAACCAGCTGTCCTCCAAAGAAGCCACATTCCCCAATCTAAAGTTGGAGGATGTAATCACAGTACAACTAAGATGTAACTAACATTAAACCTGCATCAGACAACCAGCTGTCCTCCAAAGAAGCCACATTCCCCAATCTAAAGTTGGAGGATGTAATCACAGTACAACTAAGATGTAACTAACATTAAACCTGCATCAGACAACCAGCTGTCCTCCATAGAAGCCACATTCTTCAATCTAAAGTTGGAGGATGTAATCACAGTACAACTAAGATGTAACTAACATTAAACCTGCATCAGACAACCAGCTGTCCTCCAAAGAAGCCACATTCTTCAATCTAAAGTTGGAGGATGTAATCACAGTACAAGTAAGATGTAACTAACATTAAACCTGCATCAGACAACCAGCTGTCCTCCAAAGAAGCCACATTCCCCAATCTAAAGTTGGAGGATGTAATCACAGTACAACTAAGATGTAACTAACATTAAACCTGCATCAGACAACCAGCTGTACTCCAAAGAAGCCACATTCTTCAATCTAAAGTTGGAAGATGTAATCACAGTACAAGTAAGATGTAACTAACATTAAACCTGCATCAGACAACCAGCTGTCCTCCAAAGAAGCCACATTCTTCAATCTAAAGTTGGAAGATGTAATCACAGTACAAGTAAGATGTAACTAACATTAAACCTGCATCAGACAACCAGCTGTACTCCATAGAAGCCACATTCTTCAATCTAAAGTTGGAGGGTGTAATCACAGTACAACTAAGATGTAACTAACATTAAACCTGCATCAGACAACCAGCTGTCCTCCATAGAAGCCACATTCTTCAATCTAAAGTTGGAGGATGTAATCACAGTACAAGTAAGATGTAACTAACATTAAACCTGCATCAGACAACCAGCTGTCCTCCATAGAAGCCACATTCTTCAATCTAAAGTTGGAGGATGTAATCACAGTACAACTAAGATGTAACTAACATTAAACCTGCATCAGACAACCAGCTGTCCTCCAAAGAAGCCACATTCTTCAATCTAAAGTTGGAGGATGTAATCACAGTACAAGTAAGATGTAACTAACATTAAACCTGCATCAGACAACCAGCTGTCCTCCAAAGAAGCCACATTCCCCAATCTAAAGTTGGAAGATGTAATCACAGTACAAGTAAGATGTAACTAACATTAAACCTGCATCAGACAACCAGCTGTCCTCCAAAGAAGCCACATTCCCCAATCTAAAGTTGGAGGATGTAATCACAGTACAACTAAGATGTAACTAACATTAAACCTGCATCAGACAACCAGCTGTCCTCCAAAGAAGCCACATTCTTCAATCTAAAGTTGGAGGATGTAATCACAGTACAACTAAGATGTAACTAACATTAAACCTGCATCAGACAACCAGCTGTCCTCCAAAGAAGCCACATTCCCCAATCTAAAGTTGGAGGATGTAATCACAGTACAAGTAAGATGTAACTAACATTAAACCTGCATCAGACAACCAGCTGTACTCCATAGAAGCCACATTCTTCAATCTAAAGTTGGAGGATGTAATCACAGTACAACTAAGATGTAACTAACATTAAACCTGCATCAGACAACCAGCTGTACTCCATAGAAGCCACATTCTTCAATCTAAAGTTGGAGGATGTAATCACAGTACAAGTAAGATGTAACTAACATTAAACCTGCATCAGACAACCAGCTGTCCTCCATAGAAGCCACATTCTTCAATCTAAAGTTGGAGGATGTAATCACAGTACAACTAAGATGTAACTAACATTAAACCTGCATCAGACAACCAGCTGTCCTCCAAAGAAGCCACATTCTTCAATCTAAAGTTGGAGGATGTAATCACAGTACAAGTAAGATGTAACTAACATTAAACCTGCATCAGACAACCAGCTGTCCTCCAAAGAAGCCACATTCCCCAATCTAAAGTTGGAAGATGTAATCACAGTACAAGTAAGATGTAACTAACATTAAACCTGCATCAGACAACCAGCTGTCCTCCAAAGAAGCCACATTCCCCAATCTAAAGTTGGAGGATGTAATCACAGTACAACTAAGATGTAACTAACATTAAACCTGCATCAGACAACCAGCTGTCCTCCAAAGAAGCCACATTCTTCAATCTAAAGTTGGAGGATGTAATCACAGTACAACTAAGATGTAACTAACATTAAACCTGCATCAGACAACCAGCTGTCCTCCAAAGAAGCCACATTCTTCAATTTAAAGTTGGAGGATGTAATCACAGTACAAGTAAGATGTAACTAACATTAAACCTGCATCAGACAACCAGCTGTCCTCCAAAGAAGCCACATTCCCCAATCTAAAGTTGGAGGATGTAATCACAGTACAAGTAAGATGTAACTAACATTAAACCTGCATCAGACAACCAGCTGTACTCCATAGAAGCCACATTCTTCAATCTAAAGTTGGAGGATGTAATCACAGTACAACTAAGATGTAACTAACATTAAACCTGCATCAGACAACCAGCTGTACTCCATAGAAGCCACATTCTTCAATCTAAAGTTGGAGGATGTAATCACAGTACAAGTAAGATGTAACTAACATTAAACCTGCATCAGACATTCAGCTGTCCTCCAAAGAAGCCACATTCCCCAATCTAAAGTTGGAGGATGTAATCACAGTACAAGTAAGATGTAACTAACATTAAACCTGCATCAGACAACCAGCTGTCCTCCAAAGAAGCCACATTCTTCAATCTAAAGTTGGAGGATGTAATCACAGTACAAGTAAGATGTAACTAACATTAAACCTGCATCAGACAACCAGCTGTCCTCCAAAGAAGCCACATTCCCCAATCTAAAGTTGGAGGATGTAATCACAGTACAACTAAGATGTAACTAACATTAAACCTGCATCAGACAACCAGCTGTCCTCCATAGAAGCCACATTCTTCAATCTAAAGTTGGAGGATGTAATCACAGTACAACTAAGATGTAACTAACATTAAACCTGCATCAGACAACCAGCTGTCCTCCAAAGAAGCCACATTCTTCAATCTAAAGTTGGAGGATGTAATCACAGTACAAGTAAGATGTAACTAACATTAAACCTGCATCAGACAACCAGCTGTCCTCCATAGAAGCCACATTCTTCAATCTAAAGTTGGAGGATGTAATCACAGTACAACTAAGATGTAACTAACATTAAACCTGCATCAGACAACCAGCTGTCCTCCAAAGAAGCCACATTCCCCAATCTAAAGTTGGAGGATGTAATCACAGTACAAGTAAGATGTAACTAACATTAAACCTGCATCAGACAACCAGCTGTCCTCCAAAGAAGCCACATTCCCCAATCTAAAGTTGGAGGATGTAATCACAGTACAAGTAAGATGTAACTAACATTAAACCTGCATCAGACAACCAGCTGTCCTCCATAGAAGCCACATTCTTCAATCTAAAGTTGGAGGATGTAATCACAGTACAAGTAAGATGTAACTAACATTAAACCTGCATCAGACAACCAGCTGTCCTCCATAGAAGCCACATTCTTCAATCTAAAGTTGGAGGATGTAATCACAGTACAACTAAGATGTAACTAACATTAAACCTGCATCAGACAACCAGCTGTCCTCCATAGAAGCCACATTCTTCAATCTAAAGTTGGAAGATGTAATCACAGTACAACTAAGATGTTCAACATTAAACCTGCATCAGACAACCAGCTGTACTCCATAGAAGCCACATTCTTCAATCTAAAGTTGGAGGATGTAATCACAGTACAACTAAGATGTAACTAACATTAAACCTGCATCAGACAACCAGCTGTACTCCAAAGAAATATCACAACAGGAAGTGAATTTAACACGTTTTTTCTCATCATTAAAAAAACACTAACACTAGTAGAAAATATTCACTCCCAAAAAATAATATGGCACTTAATTATCCAGAGCAATATAATTATATAACATATGTCTTCTGCCAAGAAAGTCTAGTGTGTACTCACTCTTGTCTAATTTTGAATGTTGTGTGCAAAAAAAAGCAGAGTAAAAACATGTAACCATCAAATAATTACACTCACGGTGTCCTTTTTCTCTTCTGTTTCCAAGTTGGGTATTCGGATTCTTGATTTTAAAGAGCCATCTTTGAAAATATTCCCATAACCGATACGTTGGACTTTCTTGGGCTGCAGAATAGCACCATTGCCTGCAGCGGACTGGCTGCTGTCTACACCACCTCCATCTGTGGAACAAATGTACTCTGTCATGCTTTCCCTGAACAAATGTACATTGTCATGCTTTCCCTGAACAAATGTACTTTGTCATGCTTTCCCTGAACAAATGTACATTGTCATGCTTTCCCTGAACAAATGTACTTTGTCATGCTTTCCCTGAACAAATGTACATTGTCATGCTTTCCCTGAACAAATGTACATTGTCATGCTTTCCCTGAACAAATGTACATTGTCATGCTTTCCCTGAACAAATGTATATTGTCATGCTTTCCCTGAACAAATGTACTCTGTCATGCTTTCCCTGAACAAATGTACTCTGTCATGCTTTCCCTGAACAAATGTACATTGTCATGCTTTCCCTGAACAAATGTACATTGTCATGCTTTCCCTGAACAAATGTACATTGTCATGCTTTCCCTGAACAAATGTACATTGTCATGCTTTCCCTGAACAAATGTACATTGTCATGCTTTCCCTGAAGCTACTAACAATGGCACCACTCCTAACATTTCAAACTGCTCATAATCAATCTAAAGTTGTGCTTACTTAAAGAACAGAAACACGTACAACAACTTCTCTGCTCTGAACTTTGAACAACAATACATGTGCAGCTCCATCTAGTGTTGCTTTAATGAGCTGCACACAAGCATGTACTCATCCATACCAGCATCATCTGCTGTGGTCTCGTTCACGTCGCCATTGTCTTTGCTGGGATCCACTTCTTTTACAAAGTTAGACGGGAAGAGTCCTGACTTGTTGTTTAGGACTCCACTCCACCAGCCCTCTTCAACCTGCACAACACATTCAACTCATAGTTGGATCATTTCTCTCTGTATTCCTTCAGCACTGAAATACAATGAATGGAAGAAACCTGTGGTTGACGGCAACACCCACTAAACTCTACTTGGTTAAGTCACAACTACAAAGACCAATAAAACATTATTTAACAGCTCACCAAAAATAATATTTTCTAGCAAAGCATATGGTTAGGTAGTGTGTAAAATACCTCTTCAGTGACGTCCACAATGTCCCCCACTTTCAGCTCCAGCTCATCTTCATTCACTGGCTGATAGTCATACAAGGCTCTGCACAGTCTCTTCTTGGGCTCTGTGGAAATAACTGATAGTCATACAAGGCTCTGCACAGTCTCTTCTTGGGCTCTGTGGAAATAACTGATAGTCATACAAGTCTCTGCACAGTCTCTTCTTGGGCTCTGTGGAAATAACTGATAGTCATACAAGTCTCTGCACAGTCTCTTCCTGGGCTCTGTGGAAATAACTGATAGTCATACAAGGCTCTGCACAGTCTCTTCCTGGGCTCTGTGGAAATAACTGATAGTCCACAGAGTCTCTTCTTGGGCTCTGTGGAAATAAAGAGTTGACATGTTCATACGCGCAGGGCCGGCCTCCCGGATTCAAACAATAGAGGGCGGTATGAGAACCAAGATGTGAGACATCAACAAAGTGTAACATGTAGGAAGTGATTAAGAAAATGGCAACAACAAGAAACACTTGGGAAAAAAACCCAGAGACTACCTGCTGAAACTGTGGTACCTGACAACAATGAGTAAGCCCCTCTTGTCATTGGTGGAGAAAGAATGACACTTTGTGGTATTCATATGGCCCTTTACTATAAACACTTACATTATACATTTACCATCTTTACTATAAACACTTACATTATACATTTACCATCTTTACTATAAACACTTACATTATACATTTACCATCTTTACTATAAACACTTACATTATACATTTACCATCTTTACTATAAACACTTACATTATACATTTACCATCTTTACTATAAACATTTACATTATACATTTACCATCTTTACTATAAACACTTACATTATACATTTACCATCTTTACTATAAACACTTACATTATACATTTACCATCTTTACTATAAACACTTACATTATACATTTACCATCTTTACTATAAAAACTTACATTATACATTTACCATTGTTACTATAAACACATTGTACATTTACCATATTTACTATAAACATTTACAATATACATTTACTATAAACACTTACATTATACATTTACCATCTTTACTATAAACACTTACATTATACATTTACCATCTTTACTATAATACACTTACATTATACATTTACCATCTTTACTATAAACACTTACATTATACATTTACCATCTTTACTATAAACACTTACATTATACATTTACCATCTTTACTATAATACACTTACATTATACATTTATCATCTTTACTATAAACACTTACATTATACATTTACCATCTTTACTATAAACACTTACATTATACATTTACCATCTTTACTATAACACACTTACATTATACATTTACCATCTTTACTATAACACACTTACATTATACATTTATTATCTGCACACATTCACACACTGATGGTGGAAGCATCAGGCTACACAACTTATAACAAGTGGTAGGCTATAGACTACACAACTTCTAACAAGTGGTAGGCTATAGGCTACACAACTTCTAACAAGTGGTAGGCTATAGGCTACACAACTTACAACAAGTGGTAGGCTATAGGCTACACAACTTACAACAAGTGGTAGGCTATAGGATACACAACTTACAACAAGTGGTAGGCTATAGGCTACACAACTTACAACAAGTGGTAGGCTATAGGCTACACAACTTACAACAAGTGGTAGGCTATAGGCTACACAACTTACAACAAGTGGTAGGCTATAGGCTACACAACTTATAACAAGTGGTAGGCTATAGGCTACACAACTTACAACAAGTGGTAGGCTATAGGCTACACAACTTACAACAAGTGGTAGGCTATAGGCTACACAACTTCTAACAAGTGGTAGGCTATAGGCTACACAACAGCTGAGGACACAATAGCACAGCTAAAGTAAGCTGAAGTAATTGTGGCCACTACGTGTCTCCAAAAAACAATTAGCACTCTACCTCTAATAGATTAAAAGGGACTAGGGTGGTCATGGTAGATTAAAAGGGACTAGGGTGGTCATGGTAGATTAAAAGGGACTAGGGGGGTCATGGTATATTAAAAGGGACTAGGGTGGTCATGGTAGATTAAAAGGGACTAGGGTGGTCATGGTAGATTAAAAGGGACTAGGGTGGTCATGGTAGATTAAAAGGGACTAGGGGGGTCATGGTAGATTAAAAGGGACTAGGGTGGTCATGGTATATTAAAAGGGACTAGGGTGGTCATGGTAGATTAAAAGGGACTAGGGTGGTCATGGTATATTAAAAGGGACTAGGGTGGTCATGGTATATTAAAAGGGACTAGGGTGGTCATGGTAGATTAAAAGGGACTATGGTGGTCATGGTATATTAAAAGGGACTAGGGTGGTCATGGTATATTAAAAGGGACTAGGGTGGTCATGGTATATTAAAAGGGACTAGGGTGGTCATGGTATATTAAAAGGGACTAGGGTGGTCATGGTAACCACAAGGTCTATGCAGCTCAGTTGTAATGTCCTTAGAGCCTTGGTCATCTAGCAAAACATCCTTCACAGACTTGTTGAACCTCCACTCTTCCTACACCTGACACCCTAGTGGAAAGTAAAAGTGGCTAGTTGGGCTGAAGATGAACATTTTCACTTGGAGGTGAGGTGAGTCATTTTGTTTACTTGGAGTGGCACAAGCAGCTAGCCATGGTGCTAAATACAGTTCTGCTCTATATTGCTTTTGTGCTTGCATGTGAATCCAAGTACATGTAATTAGTATTATTATTTTTGTATTGTTTCAGTTTTGTGAACTCCCCAAGATGTCAGCATGGAGTTATTGAGTCTGTTGAGCTGATTGGAGAGCTCAGCGAGTGAGACCATGACCATGACCATGACTTCTGTTTGTTCTAGTCAGCTGTTTTACTGCCGTGTTACAGCCACCGTTTGGAAACTATTAAGGTATGTCAATTATTATCTACAAAATATTTTGTACCGGTATATTTCTCCAGCTTATATAGTCCGGTGCGACTGCCTAATGCAAACATATTTATTTATTCTAAAAATTTGGTGGGTGTGGCTTAAATGTTGGTGTGCTCTAAAGTCCGAAAAATGTGTTACCAATAATGAACAAAACCACAAAAATGTGTCTTTAAATATGTGTTTAACATTTATGTAGCCTTTTTATTAGACAATATCAGTACATTATGTCACCTGCTCTGTGACCCCAACACCCAGCTAGTAAATTGCCGATGTGTGAGCAACACCATGTTTTACCTAACATAAGGAATAATTGTGATTATTATTTTGGCCACTGTCGTACAGTAAATCCACACCGCTATTTTACATTGTGTATCAAAGTGTCACTTCTCCAGCGTTGTCCCATCCAAAGATATAAGATATTTAAAGAAATGCGGGGTTTGTGAATTTAAAAGCTTCAACATAGTTTGGATCAGTGTCAGGACATAGCACCACTCTACAACATGGGTGTGTACAACATGCACCAACTTGATCTATTTTTAAAACCAATGACTTCACTTTGTAATAAATGACTGGATGACTAAGCACTCCCTGCCTTATACTCAATAACATGACAATTAAAAACTAAATCATTAGAGGACTGCACTTTTTTATTTATTTAACCTTACAATGAATGTCTCTTTTTTTATGGATTTTAAATCGTAAATAAACGCTTGCAGTACATAGCTAACAATGCATATAATGGGGATTCAATCTATTCCGCCAATATAGTCCTCTAAAAAACAATCCAAAAACCAACAATGTTTTATATACATGCTGTAAGTATATAATGTAATGTAGTAACATTTATAATAACATGTATTATATACATGATGTAAGTATATAATGTCATGTAGTAACATTCATAATAACATGTAATATATACATGATGTAAGTATATATGTCATGTAGTAACATTCATAATAACATGTAGTATATACATGATGTAAGTATATAATGTCATGTAGTAACATTCATAATAACATGTAATATATACAGGATGTAAGTATATATGTCATGTAGTAACATTTATAATAACATGTATTATATACATGATGTAAGTATATAATGTCATGTAGTAACATTCATAATAACATGTAATATATACAGGATGTAAGTATATATGTCATGTAGTAACATTCATAATAACATGTAGTATATACATGATGTAAGTATATATGTCATGTAGTAACATTCATAATAACATGTAGTATTTTGTGTATTTTGATCATTTTGAGCAATACAGCAGTGCAATGATATAATCAGAGTGCATTACAATTGCTATTTCATGCAACTACAACTAGGGATGATGTTCGAAACCGATTCTCCCGGTTGTTCGATAAGAAAAGAACCGATTCCATGGACTCGAATCCCTTTTTGAGAACCGGTTCCCGTTATCGAGGTCACTATAGTAAAGAAAAAGAGTTGGTTCTTTATTCGAATCCCTGGGAACGAATCCCAAATGAGCAATGTTATGCCCATTTGATTGTAGACTCTTACTGACACCTTGTGGTGATATGAAAATACTACGCGTCAATAGTTTGGGCACTTCCGGGTTGACGACGTCAGTTCAGTTCATGAGACTAATGAGAAGTAGACAAGTTGTGTTAGCTCTTACAAGCATTGGAAAAGATAAGTCTGTAAGTAAACTGTTTAACTTGTTTATGTAACTCAATATTAAGGTGGAAAGTGGTTACATTTGATACTAAGATGTTTATTGAAAAACGATTTTTGTGCACTGTTTCAATGGATGTTTTGAGGACTTAAAATGGCTGCCAGTCGTGTATTTCCACCATCAAAATAGTTTCAACACTCAGAAGTATTTGTTTGATGATAGTACTGTATATTTGTGTGAAGCTAATATTTACATATTGTGTATTACATTTCAGTATGTGAATTGAATCACATAGCTTATACATTTGTTATTGTTTGTATTTCAGTAAAAAAAAAAAAATAATAACAGTCCAGTGCAAGACAAAAGTAAAGATAAGAAAAGACAAAGCAAGATCAACAACAATAAAGAGCCTAAATGGATTAATCTGCTTTGGAACTTTATTAGACATCTTAGATTGTTTGTTAGCTGTCTGCCTGTGTGTGTAGTTAGTATGTTCCAATAGCAGCAGAAGTGCACTTTTTGGAGAGCTGTATTATTTTCAGTTTTGTGCCCAATGGACTGATTTTATTTAACACTATATTATTATTTATACACCTATAGTGATCACAGAGACAGGTTGTTTTTGTGTTACTGTATATATTTGTTTTTCTGAAAAATCCCACTTAATATACTTTGGGTAACAACAGTCAATATATATATATATATTTTTTTTAAGGGGGGTAACAGTCAATATTTATTTATTTAATTTTAGTTTTTTCTTATAAAATAAAAGTGAGCTTTTGCTAAACCAAATATTGTGTTTTTTTCCATATACGACAACCTACCTGGATTCGATAAGAGAATCGATAAGGAATCGGTTCGATAAGAGGATTCGATAATGGGCTCGAACTCGATAATTTCTTATCAAACATCATCCCTAACTACAATTACTAATTATGGCAGATTTCATGAGAGCCAACAACAACTACTTTGGAACAAATTATGAGCCAGAACCTTCTATTTTTGAGCATGAGTATAACGAGGACAGGGTACAAGTTTTAGAAGCTGAATGAAGCATACCCGGCATTAGTGAAACACGAAGCATCATGCAGCACTATAGCTAAGTGTTAAACAAGATATACACACTACGGATATAATAAAACAATCACTTATGTCGCAATGTTGTTAGTTGTCTAGTTAGTACGAGTGGAATTTCACAAGTCAGAATACACAAAAATAGAGAAAGAAGTTACAGACAAAGTTCCAAAAACAAAAGTGCAGTTAACCTTTAAAAAGTCACAGTGGTTGTGATCATTCCCTGCATGTTCATCACTACACTTGTCTATTCTTATTGGAACAAAGCAGTGATCAGTGCTACAGACATGTTGTAAAGTGTCTATTCTTATTGGAACAAAGCAGTGATCAGTGCTACAGACATGTTGTAAAGTGTCTATTCTTATTAGAACAAAGCAGTGATCAGTGCTACAGACATGTTGTAAAGTGTCTATTCTTATTGGAACAAAGCAGTGATCAGTGCTACAGACATGTTGTAAAGTGTCTATTCTTATTGGAACAAAGCAGTGATCAGTGCTTCAGACATGTTGTAAAGTGTCTATTCTTATTAGAACAAAGCAGTGATCAGTGCTACAGACATGTTGTACAGCCAATCAGGAACAAATAGAGTGGAGACACTGGAGGCCATTTCTGTGGACCGGTCTGACTGGTGGAAGCGGTTGTAGCCAAACTGAAACTAGCCATTGCTTGCACATTGACTTTGTACACAGACATAAGGAGGAGGAGTCACTGAGCATCATGTTTTTCTTCAAGGCCTACTGAAATTATTATTTTTTTATTTAAACGAGGATAGCAGATCCATTCTGTGTCATACTTGATCATTTGGCGATATTGCCATATTTTTGCTGAAAGGATTTAGTAGAGAACATCGACGATAAAGTTCGCAACTTTTGGTCGCTGATAAAAAAGCCTTGCCTGTAGCGGAAGTAGCGTGACGTCGCAGGTTGAAAGGCTCCTCACATTTCCACATTGTTTACACCAGCAGCGAGAGCGATTCCGACCCAGAAAGCGACGATTACCCCATTAATTTGAGCGAGGATGAAAGATTTGTGGATGAGTAACGTGAGAGTGAAGGACTAGAGTGCAGTACAGGACGTATCGTTTTTCGCTCTGACCGTAACTTAGGTACAAGGGTTCATTGGATTCCACACTTTCTCCTTTTTCTATTGTGGATCACGGATTTGTATTTTAAACCACCTGGGATACTATATCCTCTTGAAAAAGAGAGTCGAGAACGCCAAATGGACATTCACAGTGACTTTTATCTCCACGACAATACATCGGCAAAGCACTTTAGCTACGGAGCTAACGTGATAGCATCGTGCTTAAATGCAGATGGAAACAAAATAAATAAACCCCTGACTAAAAGGATAGACAGCAGATCAACAATACTATTAAACCATGGACATGTAACTACACGGTTAATGCTTTCCAGCCTGGCGAAGCTTAACAATGCTGTTGCTAACGACGCCATTGAAGCTAATTTAGCAACGGGACCTCACTGAGCTATGCTAAAAATATTAGCTATCCACCTACGCCAGCCCTCATCTGCTCATCAACACCCGTGCTCACCTGCGTTCCAGCGATCGACGGAGCAAAGAAAGACTTCACCCGATAATAGATGCGGTCGGCGGCCCGGAGACGGAGGAAGTCAAGGTGAGGTCGGCAGCTAGCGCGTCTGCTATCCATCTCAAAGTCCTCCTGGTTGTGTTGCTGCAGCCAGCCGCTAATACACCGATCCCACCTACAACTTTCTTCTTTGCAGTCTTCATTGTTCATTAAACAAATTGTAAAAGATTCACCAACACAGATGTCCACAATACTGTGGAATTTTGAGATGAAAACAGAGCTTTTTGTATTGGATTCAATGGGGTCCGAATACTTCCGTTTCAACCATTGACGTCACGCGCATACGTCATCATAAATAGACCTTTTCAACCGGAAAATTAGCGGGAAATTTAAAATGTCACTTTCTAAGTTAACCCGGCCGTATTGGCATGTGTTGCAATGTTAATATTTCATCATTGATGTATAAACTATCAGACTGCGTGGTCGCTAGTAGTGGCTTTCAGTAGGCCTTTCAAATTCTTTTCATTCTTGTGTTTTTACATAACATTTTATATTCTCATATAACAACTTTGATGGGGTCATTTGAGCATTTTATTGTAAGTTTTTACTACTATACAGCTAGTCGACATAAGGTAAACACGTCGATAAAAGATAGATTGAAAAAAATGATGCCAACTTAGAAAACGAAAGTAAACACGTCGATAAAAGATAGATTGAAAAAATTATGCCACATTAGAAAACGAAAGTAAACACGTCGATTAAAGATAGATTGGAAAAAGTATGCGACCTTAGAAAACGAAAGTAAACACGTCGATTAAAGATAGATTGAAAAAATAATGCCACCTTTTAAGACGAAAGTAAACACGTCGATAAAAGATAGATTGAAAAAATGATGCCACCTTAGAAAACAAGCCGTTTGAGGCGGAAAAAAAGTAAAATTGCACATCTGTGTTACTGTGAAGGCTGGAAGTGCCCTCTATGGTGGCCTGGAAGGGCAAGACCTTTTACAATCCATTGAAACAAATTACAATTACAGACAACAAAATAACAACAGACAAAACACTTCACAATTCTAGAAAACACAAAAGCCAAAACAATTTTCGAATGTCATAACCCGGAAAGGGAATGTCCCAAATTACAAGCAACCAATCTATTTCTTTTGTCATTCGGGCTCTGCGAGCATGAACACAACCATTGGCTGATGAAGTTAGGGACATTCCTTTTACGCTTTCTTCAATTGTAAGTTAGTTTGGCTTCTATTTATGTGATTTCTGAAATTGCAAGTGGTTTGGTGCAGAAAGCAGGAAAGGAATGTCTGGGATTGAGAGCTAAAGCAGCCAAATATTTTGTTCATGATCATGTCTGCAGAGCCCGAATGAGGAAGTAGCGACTTGATTTAGCTCTCAGTCGGTGAATTGGGACATTCCCTTTCTGGTTTGGGAAAGTCTTTTGTCTTTCATTTTCGTGTTTTATGACATTTTACAGTGTTTCATCTCGTTCATTTGTTTTCTGATTTTTTGAAGTTGCTTTGTCTTATTCTGTGTGTTTTATGAAATTGTATGAAGTGTTTTGCAGCATAGCCTTGTTTTTGTTCCATTGACAGCTGCTATGTTTTTGAGTGGGGTGATAACTTGAGTAAAACAAATAAAAGAGTGCCTCTCAATGTAGCACATGCTGTCCTGTCTGTTCTTTGAGTTTGCATTGGGGGTCTGGTTCACAAGCATGGCAAGGTTTCTCCTGCGTAGCATTAGCTTCCTAGTTTGTTGGCAGACTTAAGTTGCAGTTTCCACATTATTTAGTTTGGGATTCAAATCGATCCAAGTATTTATTGTCAATCAAAATTGGGTTTTCCACTCTCTGCGGTGTAATCACAATATATTAAATAAAAAAACAGGAACAATATTCCAGTGCAAATAAATATACAGTAAAAACTATTTTAAAACATCAAATGTAAAAAAACGTATATAAGGTATGTAATAGGGGCGATGAATGAGCGGTCCCAGACACATGATTTCCTCAGACAAATGTTCACTTTCCTCACAATGACAACATTTCATCATATTTCTGTCAATTTTGGAGATATTCCACGTCTACCAGCACATTCTGTTTTCATTGGCCAGTTCTGCAACCCCGTCCGCGGTTACGTTAATGTAGAAATCCTGAGGTGAGTGATTTGGGATACGGGAACTGTGTCAAATACATGTGTTGGCCTATATTCATTCAATACGATATCACGGCACATACCATTATTTTGTAGAGTAGAAAAGGCTTGATGAAGTGAAATGACAAACAGAGAACAAAGGTAGGTATGAGAAACACTCACCTTATAGCAGAAAAGTACATCATTTAATTTTGTAGTGTGGAATGTTAGAAACATTTAGTCCAGTGAAAATACTCAAAGAGCAATGGTAGGCATGAGAAACACTCACCATATGACAAATTTAGAAGTGGAATGTTAATTTGTGTTTTGGCGACACCTAGTGGTCATGACTAAAAATGAAGCATGTCTTTGCTCAAGTCAAATAGAAGGAATAATCATACGTATTTGGATGATGTGATCTGGCCATGCAGCTCTGCAGGACTACTTGTATTGGATCTTATATCTGACATTTTAGATACAATCATTTGGGGTTTTTCTGCTAATATTGGAGCAATACCCAATGTTACATGGGGGGGGACACTCCTCGTGGTCACTTCTGGTGGACGTGGTGCCTCATTGATGTTACTATTTAGTCAGATATTTCAATGCCTTTAGCATCAGGATGTAAAATATATCAAAAAGGTGATCTGAGGATCATTCTTACTCTTCATAGCAGCTGATGGTCGTGGCTGGAAGCCACCAGTCGGGATGCCAATGGTGCTCATCCTCTGAACCAAGTTGGCCACAGTCCCTGTAGATTTATCTCTCTTCACAGGCTGCTGAGGTTCTTCTTTGGGTTCATGTTTTGCTTCCTTGGCCTCCTTCTTTACTTCCTTAGACAACAGAAGTGAGAACAATTTTAAATAAGAACTTTGTCTTGATTTGTTTATTAATTTGATTTAAAATGTAAAAATGTCTACTGGAGCTAAACCTTTTTTACAATATTGTACACAAAAACACCTTTGTACAAACATGACAACAAGTATTTGATCCACTACTCATTTTATAAAGTTTACCCCCTTACAAAGATATTACAAGTCCAGAATGGTAAGTTTGTTTAATTGAGTGAAACTAAATTGTTTCACTTTTTCATCCAATTTCAACCATTCCACCATCAAAACATTCCTTTCAGTCAGGACATTCAAGATATTCATTTTTATATACTAGAACAATTCCCAGTTTCCCAAAACACCTCTTCTCTATTTAAAATGGTTACATACGCATTTGTCAACCCATTCAAACAATTCCAACACCGTCCCTCAATCAATCAATCAATCAATGTTTATTTATATAGCCCTAAATCACAAGTGTCTCAAAGGGCTGCACAAGCCACAACGACATCCTCGGTTCAGATCCCACACACATTCAGTTATATATCTCATATTCCACAAAATTCCCGGTTTTCCTGAAATTCCACATTTTCCAGGAAATTCCCATCAAAATGAAAGGGGATTGTGGAAGTTGAAAAACTCCCACATTTTGAAGCGTTCCACCATCCACACTCCACTTACACTGGACATACAATATTATAGTCATTCATTTCACACCCAGGGGATACATATCACAGAAGAAAAACATACTACAGCAATAAAAACAAATAAAAGAAATACGAGCAGAAACATACAAATCTAATCCAATACAAATTGTACAAAAAACTCTCTAGAGAATATTGAATGTCCAGCATACAGGTCTGGCTCACCAAAGGTTCCACAGACTGGATGAAAATGTGACAGAACTGCGAGTCGGGTTGTTTCCATACGCAAAGCTACGAGAAGTGGACAGATGTTTTAAAATGTATTTACAGAGAAATATACAGTGTTAAGGTGTATTTACAGAGAAATATACATTATTAAGGTGTATTTACAGAGACATATACAGTGTTAAGGTGTATTTACAGAGAAATATACAGTGTTAAGGTGTATTTACAGAGAAATATACATTGTTAAGGTGTATTTACAGAGAAATATACAGTGTTAAGGTGTATTTACAGAGAAATATACAGTGTTATGGTTATTTACAGAGAAATATACATTGTTAAGGTGTATTTACAGAGAAATATACATTGTTAAGGTGTATTTACAGAGAAATATACATTGTTAAGGTGTATTTACAGAGAAATATACAGTGTTAATGTGTATTTACAGAAAAATATACAGTGTTAAGGTGTATTTACAGAGAAATATACATTGTTAAGGTGTATTTACAGAGAAATATACAGTGTTATGGTTATTTACAGAGAAATATACAGTGTTAATGTGTATTTACAGAGAAATATACAGTGTTAAGGTGTATTTACAGAGAAATATACAGTGTTATGGTTATTTACAGAGACATATACAGTGTTAATGTGTATTTACAGAAGCATATACAGTGTTAAGGTGTATTTACAGAGAAATATACAGCGTTAAGGTGTATTTACAGAGAAATATACAGTGTTAATGTGTATTTACAGAGACATATACAGTGTAAAGGAAATATACAGTGTTAAGGTGTATGTACAGAGAAATATACAGTGTTAAGGTGTATTTACAGAGAAATATACAGTGTTAAGGTGTATTTACAGAGAAATATACAGTGTTAAGGTGAAATTTGATTCACCGACTGGAGCTGCTGACTGGTACTTGGCAAATGTGTTGTCTAAGAATCAATATGAAATAAATAATATAAAATAAAACATTTTTGATCAAAGGGTTAATAACTATGCTCTCTCTGTATTTTACTTGTTCTCTAATGTACTTAGAAAAACAAGCAATTTTGGTGGAACTCACAAAAAAAAGGAACAAACGGGAGTTTGGCCATGACTGTACTTACCTGCATATATATTAGCAGGTATATATGCACCCCTTTATAGATATGCAACACATAAAAAAATAAACAAACTATAAAGTATAAACCTTCTAAATTATAGTATAATACATCATAGTTGTTTGTTTTTTAATAATAACTCGAACATTTTCCAAACCATGACCTCATGGCGAGGTATGTGGTGAACCATGAAGATGCTGTAGCAATACTCCCTTAATACACAGTCTTTCATCTTCTATCTTTTGTGATGTCACTGACTGCTGATAGAGAGGCAGGAGGGTGGCATTGGATTCCAGGGTAAAAACAACAACTTCAATACCTCCTTCTGCACTGTTTCCTCATGTACAGTTTTTGCAAAGTAGAAAGAAGCCAAGATGCATCTGTTGTTGTGGCAGGCATGTTTGACATATCATTTGGCAGAAGGACCAGCATGATTCTATTGCTAACTCCCCTTAGCAAAGAAAAACATTTCCTATTGTCTGTTAGTAAAAAGGAATGTCTTTATTTTAAACAATATACTATGATCCCCCGGGTGATTCCCTTGTCCTACTGGGGACTTCAACGCTCATGTTGGCAACGACAGTGAAACCTGGAGAGGCGTGATTGGGAAGAATGGCCGCCCGGATCTGAACCCGAGTGGTGTTTTGTTATTGGACTTGTGTACTCATCACAGATTGTCCATAACAAACACCATGTTCAAACATAAGGGTGTCCATATGTGCACTTGGCACCAGGACACCCTAGGCCGCAGTTCCAAAAACTCGAACATGGGAGGAGTTCGGGGAAGCCATGGAAAACGACTTCCGGACGGCTTCGAAGCGATTCTGGACCACCATCCACCGCCTCAGGAAGGGGAAGCAGTGCACCTTCAACACCGTGTATGGTGAGGATGATGTTCTGCTGATCTCGACTGCGGATGTTGTGGATCGGTGGAGGGAATACTTCGAAGACCTCCTCAATCCTACCAACACGTCTTCCTATAAGGAAGCAGTGCCTGGGGAATCTGTGGTGGGCTCTCCTATTTCTGGGGCTGAGGTTGCTGAGGTAGTTAAAAAGCTCCTCGGTGGCAAGGCCCCGGGGGTGGATGAGATCCGCCCGGAGTTCCTTAAGGCTCTGGATGCTGTGGGGCTGTCTTGGTTGACAAGACTCTGCTGCATCGCGTGGACATCGGGGGCGGTACCTCTGGATTGGCAGACCGGAGTGGTGGTTCCTCTCTTTAATAAGGGGAACCAGAGGGTGTGTTGTAACTATCCTGGGATCACACTCCTAAGCCTTCCCGGTAAGGTCTACTCAGGTGTACTGGAGAGGAAGCTACGCCGGATAGTCAAACCTCGGATTCAGGAGGAACAGTGTGGTTTTCGTCCTATCGTGGAACTGTGGACCAGCTCTATACTCGCGGCAGGGTCCTTGAGGGTGCAGGGGCGTTTTCCCAACCAGTCTACATGTGCTTTGTGGACTCGGAGAAGGCATTCGATCGTGTCCCTCGGGAAGTCCTGTGAGGAGTGCTCTGAGAGTATGGGGTTTCGGACTGTCCGATTGTGGCGGTCCGCTCCCTGTATGATCAGTGTCAGAGCTTGGTCCGCATTGCCGGCAGTAAGTCGGACACGTTTCCAGTGAGGGTTGGACTCCACCAAGGCTGTCCTTTGTCACCGATTGTATTCATAGGAAAACCGATTCTGTTCATAACTTTTATGGACAGAATTTCTAGGCACAGTCAGGGCGTTGAGGGGATCCGGTTTGGTGGCTGCAGGATTAGGTCTCTGCTTTTTGCAGATGATGTGGTACTGATGGCTTCATCTGGCCAGGATCTTCAGCTCTCACTGGATCGGTTCGCAGCAGAGTGTGAAGCGACTGGGATGAGAATCAGCACCTCCAAATCCGAGTCCATGGTTCTTTGCCGGAAAAGGGTGGAGTGCCATCTCCGGGTTGGGGAGGAGACCCTTCCCCAAGTGGAGGAGTTCAAGTACCTTGGAGTTTTTTTCACGAGTGAGGGAAGAGTGGATTGTGAGATCGACAGGCGGATCGGTGCGGCGTCTTCAGTAATGCGGACGCTGTATCGATCCGTTGTGGTGAAGAAGGAGCTGAGCCGGAAGGCAAAGCTCTCAATTTACCGGTCGATCTACGTTCCCATCCTCACCTATGGTCATGAGCTTTGGGTTGTGACTAAAAGGACAGGATCACGGGTACCAGCGGCCGAAATGAGTTTCCTCCGCCGGATGGCGGTGCTCTCCCTTAGAGATAGGGTGAGAAGCTCTGTCATCCGGGGGCAACAACAACGCCCGAAATGTGTCCCGTGACCGGAACTCTCTAATAACTAAAGTTCCTTGGGTGAATAATGTAAACTCACTACAGTTTTTAGTGCTTTGATAGATAGTACTTTATTGATTCCTTCAGGAGAGTTCCCTCAGGAAAATTAAAAATAGCTATGATAGCTAGTTTACTGACAGATATAAGTAAGAACTTTACACTACTTTATGTTAGAAATGGCAACAGTGGCGGATGAGTGTCACATAACAAGAAGATAGAGAAAAAGAAGAAGTTTATTCACTACGCCATCGTCACGGACTACAAAGGCGGATGCGCGCAAAGTTTCAGGACTTATGCAGATCCCAAATACAGATCAGCAGGTACCAGAAGGTAAGAAAAGTTGGTTTTGCGTAATATTGCGAAACAAAACGCCAGATAATACGTCTGCTAATAGGTGCCATTTTGCGGTCCTTATACACACACCATAATAATACTTGTATGTTTAATGACTACCATCTACTGGTCACACTTATTACACAATGTACCAAATAAAATAGCTTTGAGGTCAGTAAGCACAACCAGCATTATGCCGTACATTAGGCCCTCCGGGTTATAAGGCGCACTGTCGATTTTAGAGAAAATTAAAGGATTTTAACCGTGAGTTATGTAATGTGTCTTCAGTGGCACTGTAAATCACTCCATTAACCAGAAATGTTACACACAGGAACAACAGCAAAAGCAAAAATAAACATTTACATCAAATCATAAGCTCCACGGTAGAAGATACATGTCAACTAATCCTGGTCAGTCAAAGCAGAGAAGTTTAGACCATTTCATTCCAAGGCGTGTCTCATGACGTTTAGCAATCCATGAAGTACAAGTGCCAGTGGCTGAGGTTAGACCAAAGTTCAAGCACCAGTACTGCTCTTCAGCAGATTAACTAGCCAAGCACGGTGACAAACCCAGTCTCCTGAGAAGATTACACATCTTACTATCATTAAGGATTTACAGCTTTCAAAAAAGCAGCAAACTGAACCGTCAGAAGGAGATTATTTACTGTACTTTTACAGCCACTACGTTTCCATGCACTAAATTAGTCACTTTTTTCAAATAGTTGGGTTTTTTGTATTTACACACCTATATGTGAAGTCCCAGTATCTATTGGTCATAAGCTATGTGCCTTATTTACTTTTGGCGCGCATCATTGTATTGCCAGAAAATGTCCCCCTACATGTTCCTCAATTGATGTACTAGCATTTATTTCGGCAGAAATATCACAGATTACATTACAAAACATCTTTGACAAAGCATGATCGTAATGTAAGACCATTTTTCATTTTGTTAGTGTAGTTAGACCGGATGTGACCCGCAGCTCTATTTTGTGAAGCCGGAAGTGCGTGGTAGGTTTGAGAAGGTGTCTGTTTGACATGTTTTGAACAATTGTACAAAGAAGTGACTCTAGACTTCCTGCCCACCACGTTGCCTTTCTGCTGAGCTATTATTCCATCTTACTAGACCAGTAACAATGGACATTTGATGTTTTCAATGTGGACTAAGCTGTAATCTAAACACTCCAACAGACTAATGCTACAGTGGTGACGTCTCACTTTGATCGAAGATGAAAATAGTCTTGTCTTCTCGGGCCATGGCTTGGACCTGGGCTTTCTGTAATGTACCCTTTTTTTTACCATTGCTGCTTGCTATTTTCTAGCTTGTGGCACATCAGTGACTAAACACAGCGACATTTTGCCATGCTACGGAATGGCCCAAGGGCCAGAAAAAATGTGTGCGTATTAATTCAATACTGTAGAGTTGACCAATATTGTCAAAATTACAAGGCTGAGGCCTTGTATAATTTGAGGCCCCGCCTCTAGCAAACTGACCAAGCTAGTCCAATACAAGAGGGCTCACTCCATTCATTTTATTCCCGCTATTCCGGCCCAATCACGGACTGAGTTGATTTCAATTCGTTTCAATGTTGTTTTGAGGTAGAAGCTCAGTCCTAGAACCAATTGAGTTGGTAGGTTAAATAGTAAATGGGTTTACTATTTATATTTCTTTCTCATAGTCATTCACCGACGTCCCACTGGGGTGAGTTTTTCCTTGCCCGTATGTGGGCTCTGTACCGAGGATGTCGTTGTGGCTTGTACAGCCCTTTGAGACACTTGTGATTTAGGGCTATATAAATAAACATTGATTGATTGATTGATTGATTTACTTGTATAGCGCTTTTCTACCTTCAAGGTACTCAAAGCACTTTGACACTATTTCCACATTCATCCATTCACACACACATACACACACTGATGGCGGGAGTTGCCATGCAAGGCCTAACCACGACCCATCAGGAGCAAGGGTGAAGTGTCTTGCTCAAGGACACAACGGATGTGACGAGGTTGGTAGAAGGTGGGGATTGAACCAGGAACCCTCAGGTTGCTGGCAGGGCCACTCTCCCAACCGCGCCACACCGGTGGTTGAGGTCTTAGTGCATATTATAATGATGCCTCTGGAAAACAAAATCTCAGATGCAGAGGCAACTGATGGCTTCCTACATGAGCATATTAGTCGACATGTTTAGCACAGATCCAAGCATAGTGAAAAAGAAAATTGCATTTATGTGGTCAACTTATTAAAAAAAACATGCTTTCGCTCACCTTAACAAAGTTGTCAGGAAAGAGTCCATGTTTACCGTTGAGATCTCCCTCCATCCAGCCATCCTCCTCGATGCAGCGGACATTCTTTATGATGTCACCAGGTCGCAAGGTCAGCTCATCTTCATGGAGCGCTTCGTATTCAAACTCCACCACAACCTCTGTTCCAGGCGCAGGATGAAAAAGAAAAAGACAAAGAAAGAGGAAGCAGAGAAAGAGGGGAAGAATGAAAAAAAGAATGTTGAAAAAATACTAGATCCACAGAGAATAAGGTGATTTGGGCTTCAGTTCAATACTTCTGCCATAGACTAAAACTATATTTCAAAATGATGTCTAAATCAACACTGAGGGGAAGTGCACTCTTTGGGGAATGTTGCATATCAACCACGATCATCATCTACATGTAAAGCGACTTTGGGTACTTAGAAAAGCGCTATTTAAATCCCAGGTATTATTATTATTATTATTATGAAAGACATGACATTCTAAATTTTAAGTAAACGTAAATAAAAGTCCGCTTACAGAGGGGAGGCAATGGGAGCTCCACTATTTTGCCCATAAAATCCAATAAATAACCATTTAATTATTATACTCCATTTACATTTGGTGTGTGGAATATTAAGAAGAATGAGTGATATTATTATTGTAAGTGCTAATGCAGACCAACTGTTTATAGCAGCGACGTGATCATTCCGTGTGTTTACATCATGGAGTGGTCTGCTGCTTCCTTGCTTCCCTGCTCCATGGAACTTTATTCTAGATCATAAATCATGCCTCTCACCTGGACATGAGACATCTGAGTAAGTAATCCGACAAGTTGGGACACTGACAGCCATTTCCAACCCGGAGTTGGCGAGAAAGACATGAAAAGCGATTGTTCCCCCGGCCCCACACCCCGTTTCTTCACAAGAATGATGAGAGATTTTTCATCTAAAAAGGGAATATATGAACATCCAACAGTCGGCATCCTAATGACATCGTACAGTAAGTGATGTTTTATTATGTTTAACGGCTCTCATAAAGTCTGCAGTGAGCATAAATAAGTGATATTGAAATAATAGCAAACCCTGTGATGCTTTGTTTTACATTAATGCGCCGCGTATGCTTAAAATGATCAAAATATGTAAATATTAAATGTTATTATAAATGTTACTACATAACATATATACTTACATCATGTATATAAAACCCTAATTGAAGTGATCTTTAGGGGTTCTATAGCCAGAATTGAACGGCCCCCCTAGGCTCCATTGTAAGCTGACTTTTAATCGCATTTATTTACTATTTAGAATGCAAAAAAACATCAATCGTCATATCTCTCATAATGAATGCGAATGATAGGCAAAATTCCAAAAAAGGGCAATGTTGGATACCAAGTTGACAGCTCAGGCTTTTAGCTCGGTAGCTAGCATGCTGCGCTCTCATTCAAAGGGCCCAGGTTAGAGTCCCAGGCTAAATGGAATCAGGGGCTGAACCAGGCAGAACTTGTTTCATGCCTCTGGATATCGAATTTAAAGCTTCTAATGCCATTTAAGGACCTCATTTTCGCAAAATCCATTTAATGGCTTTTAATGCTTTTTAACCCCCCGAAGAAACCCTATTACTTACCATTAGGTTTGTATGTTTATTAGTTGAAATGACACCCGCAGTGGTAGTGGCATGTGGTGAGAGCAGAGATACTATGTACACGTCTGTGCACTGGGTTGTATGGTCTACTTTCTTTTCTACTGTCATACCCTTTGTATGGATTTATTTATTTGTTTATTTAATTACCATTAGGTCTGTATGTTTAATAGTTGAAATGACATCTGAACTGGCATTTGGTGAGAGCAGAGATACTATGTACACAGGGTTGCTACAGCGCTTGTATGGTCTACTGACAATGTTTCTTTTCTACTTTCATACCCTTTGTATGGATTTATTTTAGGAGCAAAGTGCCAATGAAATGGTTGAAATGTGTACTTGCACGTGTGCTCCATGTTTATTTGTTTCTACTCTCACAATTCATGTGTGAGTGAAATGCTCCCACTATACAGACCTGCACAGCAAAAGGATACAAGTCAGTCATTTGCTGTTTGTGTGATGCAGAATGACATGTTTCTTTCTCCTTTGCACCAAACTTCTACCTTCTGGTGCTTGGAGGTTTTCATTTCATTTTGTCCAACACTTGAGAAACCATATGTTTGAAGCCAGTGAAGTTGGTTTGGTATTTACTACATCTGTTTACTAGTACTATTCAAGTTTGCTGAGAGACAACATTTAACCAATGAAGTTATTTTTCATATTAGCAAGCTGCCCCATGTGTTGTCCACCAATATAGAATAGCCTAAAAACGACAAAAATGGTATTTTCACTGTCCGAGTGATAGGTTGTATTTTTACAGCAGAGCAAAAGTGTATAGAATGCAGCCTACAATACAAGACATGTTGGACATGTTCAAACACGGCTGAAACATCCTCAGCCATTTGCCAAGTGAGGAAAGGCATACCTTCATGGAAGTAGAGTCTACAACCTGGAGTGCTGTATAATATCCATATGAATGATTGCATTGGTGACAATACTTCATAGCATTTTCTAATGACAACATGTGCCTTCTGGTCACGTGACGCACACACTAACAATTTGGAGTTGGGTAGAGTCAGCACGGTGGAACAAGGGTTAGTGCATGTGCCTACAATAGTTACAAGGGTTAGTGCATGTGCCTACAATAGTTACAAGGGTTAGTGCATGTGCCTACAATAGTTACAAGGGTTAGTGCATGTGCCTACAATAGTTACAAGGGTTAGTGCATGTGCCTAACATAGGAAAATGGATGGCTGGATAGAGTTAATTGCAAAATATGTCAGCACGCCGACCCCTAGTATATACTGTCCAGAAGTAAGACCTCTAGTATACACTGTCCAGAAGTAAGACCCCTAGTATACACTGTCCAGAAGTAAGACCCCTAGTATACACTGTCCAGAAGTAAGACCCCTAGTATACACTGTCCAGAAGTAAGACCCCTAGTATACACTGTCCAGAAGTAAGACCTCTAGTATACACTGTCCAGAAGTAAGACCCCTAGTATACACTGTCCAGAAGTAAGACCCCTAGTATACACTGTCCAGAAGTAAGACCTCTAGTATACACTGTCCAGAAGTAAGACCCCTAGTATACACTGTCCAGAAGTAAGACCTCTAGTATACACTGTCCAGAAGTAAGACCCCTAGTATACACTGTCCAGAAGTAAGACCCCTACTATACACTGTCCAGAAGTAAGACCCCTAGTATACACTGTCCAGAAGTAAGACCCCTAGTATACACTGTCCAGAAGTAAGACCCCTAGTATACACTGTCCAGAAGTAAGACCCCTAGTATACACTGTCCAGAAGTAAGACCCCTAGTATACACTGTCCAGAAGTAAGACCTCTAGTATACACTGTCCAGAAGTAAGACCTCTAGTATACACTGTCCAGAAGTAAGACCCCTAGTATACACTGTCCAGAAGTAAGACCTCTACTATACACTGTCCAGAAGTAAGACCCCTAGTATACACTGTCCAGAAGTAAGACCCCTAGTATACACTGTCCAGAAGTAAGACCCCTAGTATACACTGTCCAGAAGTAAGACCTCTAGTATACACTGTCCAGAAGTAAGACCTCTAGTATACACTGTCCAGAAGGAGGGCTGGCACTAAAAATACTTGTCCTACTTTTTTTAAATTGTTGTGACATTTTTATGTATAAAATATGTTGGGGGAAAAAAAAAAAAAAAATAGCTCTGCATTTATATATATATATATATATATATATATATATATATATATATATATATATATATATATATATATATATATATATATATATATATATATATATATATATATATATATATATATATATATATATATATATATATATTTATTTATCTATTTTAATATTGGAAAAAAAATGAATATATATATATATATATATATATATATATATATATATATATATATATATATATATATATATATATATATATATATATATTTATTCTTTTTTTTTCTCCAATATTTATTTAAGTTACATTTTTGCTTACAGAGATGAAAGTCCATTTTGTTTCTGTTTTCTTATTTAGAATAATTAAAAGTTATTTACCTTCCAATTACAGTGTAATGGTAAAAAAATTATACAGTAATGAGACATTAAAGTTTATCCATTTTCCACCGCTTATATTATTTTAAATGGTTACTTGCATTATTATTATCGTATATATTGTGATTACATTAACATTATGATCACTGTATAATTTGTATCATATATTTCTTCAGTTTAAGAGCATGGTGTAGACAACAGCTCTGAGTCTGCATGCATCAAAACAAATGCTTCTTAAAGTAAATGAGCAGTAATGCATATTGTTCTAATGTGCAGCACCTTGAGACAAGAATATGTTGATTTTTTCACTCATCATTTTTGCATTTTTATGCATTTATATGTAAAAAAAAAAAATTTAATGGCAATTTGAAAGAAAAATCATAATTAAGTTTTTTCTCAAAATTGTGAAGCCCTAATGAACAAATATTTCTTCTTATATTGTTTTGCCTTATTTTTCAATTGTTGCTACTTATTGTACACCATACCTTATATTATATAAAAGGTACTAGAGGCTTCTTCCATCCTTTCACTGACTTTTTTTTTTTTTTTTTTTGAATGATCAGCAACAAACTTAGCATCTTTTTCTAGGGTTATTGGAGACCAGTGGCAGCTGCTGGTCTTTCAAGTAAGGAAAGCTCATTTTCAGCTACTCTCTAAAGACGAATACAGTCTCCAATAACAGATTAAAGACATAAATATGCTAAACTTTACAAAGAGTTAAAAGGTTTTAAAATTCATTAACATGGAACAACGGAATGGAAGTTGAAAAATGCTGTAGTTTGTATTTCAAGGTGGCTGATTTGCTAATTTTGCTGTCACTCAAAGGGATTCAGCCTCAGACAGATGATGTCATCTAAAGTCCAGCTCCTACTTCTCCCACTTCCAGAGACATTCAGCGTCAGCCCAGCATTTGTCCAATGATGATCTAACACTGTTTAATGCTTCCACAATGAAGTCACCTCAGCTGTCCTGAAAGTAGCTCATTCTCAGCAAAACTTGACGTTGAGTTTCTGGCACATTTAAATACAAAAAGTACATATTTGACCACTTCTTTTATATTCTAGGGTCTTACGTCAGTTGCCACTGTGCTTGTGTTTAGAGACGCTTTACTTCTGTTGTCTGCAACCAACAGCCTTGTGCTGCACCACTGTCCTCTTCATATGTGCATATTGCACATGTGCTGTGCCACACATTCAAGTACATTCACATCGCAGACATGCTACCTTTTCTCCCGACAAGTCTTCATATGTGCATATTGCACATGTGCTGTGCCACACATTCAAGTACATTCACATCGCAGACATGCTACCTTTGCTCCCGACAAGTCTTCATATGTGCATATTGCACATGTGCTGTGCCACACATTCAAGTACATTCACATCGCAGACATGCTACCTTTTCTCCCGACAAGTCTTCATATGTGCATATTGCACATGTGCTGTGCCACACATTCAAGTACATTCACATCGCAGACATGCTACCTTTGCTCCTGACAAGTCTTCATATGTGCATATTGCACATGTGCTGTGCCACACATTCAAGTACATTCACATCGCAGACATGCTACCTTTGCTCCCGACAAGTCTTCATATGTGCATATTGCACATGTGCTGTGCCACACATTCAAGTACATTCACATCGCAGACATGCTACCTTTGCTCCCGACAAGTCTTCATATGTGCATATTGCACATGTGCTGTGCCACACATTCAAGTACATTCACATCGCAGACATGCTACCTTTGCTCCCGACAAGTCTTGCTGACGTCATCACAACATCAGCAGTGCTGTTTCAGCGATCAAAGTCTTGTTTTCTACATATATCCATTCATACAATATATTAAATGTGTTTTCACGTTAAAAAAAAATTATTTTGCTATGCCACCATCAAACTGTGGAAGTGAGTCATATATTAAAGATGCTGCGTTGCTGTTAGCAACAACACTCAAACAAAGAGTCACATCTCTTGTTGATTGACAAAAATGAAATAAATGCAATTACGGGGCAACATTCTGTTGTAGAACATAAAGAGTGTTAAGTGATATAGGGCATTTTCCACAAATAAAATATAACTTATGTGCCTCCAGATGAACTATGAAGTAAACAAACAAATTCATTTAGTTGTCAAGTTCTTTCACCCTAAGGCATTTGTCTTTCAAACAGTTGACTCTTCATCAAACTTCTCATCAGTCCTGTGGCTTTGTGTTTGTAGCATTAACGCTAGCTCTCTGCTTAGCATGCTTCCTTAAACCTCCACCATGGTGAATTTTAAACTTTGTGTTTGTAGCATTAACGCTAGCTCTCAGCTTAGCATGCTTCCTTAAACCTCCACCATGGTGAATTTTAAAGTGACTACTGGTAATCACATGTGTTGCCTTGAAGTTAAGTATGTTTACCCGCAGAACAAGTTAAGCAAACTGCGAGTAAAATGTCTCCTTACATGATAAAGAAAGTCAGTAGGCAACATTCAGTATCATGCATGACAAATATGTGAGCATAACGTAGGGGAGGGGATGCTTTGAGGATCCAAGCCACAACACAGACCAACGATAAACACAAATACGATAAGCCTTCATTATTATCACCTCATTTTATCAATTGATTTTTCATTATGGGAATGATCTATGTGCCGTGATAATTGCCATTACTGTCAATATTATGGTGCATCCCTACTCATGACTTCATTCCAGTGGTACATGCAAAAAGGGATGCTCAATGACATGATGTGAAGCAAGTCAGGTGTGTAACCTGTTTTGCAACATAGCAAAGTTCTTGAAGCACGTGCACACACGCCCAAGCACTCAAATACACCTCAAGAGATGCGGAAGGAAGGTTTCATAACTCTTGCGTTATAAACAGGCCATGTTAGGAGTAATACACTATTAAGAGAACAAGATGTATGACAAACTAACTCGGCTGTGGACGGGGTTAATTCCTGCCGTGATTTTGTCAAGTCCTGATCAGGCATGAACATGTGGAGCTAATTGTTGTTTGTTGCTAGGCTTTGATCATTCCAGCTTGCAATCACTAAATAAATGTTGCATGTACACTGTCCCATCATCTCATTGACTGATACATTCAACTGATTTATTAGCAAGAAAAATCATTTGTATTTATTTGTCCAGTTATTTTACCCCTTTGACAAGCCTCGGGAAAAATGTTTTACCCATGGCTGAGTCAAAAGCATAATAAATCACTGATATTTTTCCTTTTCAATACACTCCATTAGGTGTGGGAAATAATCCATGTTTTAATGCATCGCAATTCGGACATGGGGTGATCCTAAAATGGATTAGTAAAAGTCAATAATAGATGATGTAATTATTATATATAAAGTCAAATTTGGCTGACCGAAGCAGGCCACTTCGCCAAAAACTGCCACCAGCTCCTTGATTTTAGGGCACTTATGCTCCAGGTTTGCACACATTTCCCTACATGTAATGGCAATTAATTCAACTCTTTCTTATTACAAATACACTGTAAGTGATGAATGCTTATTTAGGGAAATGAAAATAAATGTCAAACTGCATCAATATACATCAATTAAAGATGCGTCAATGGTCGAAACGTAGCTCCTGAATAGTAATGGAGTCGTGAAGTGCCCAAAGATTGCCACCTCTGGACTCCATAGTATTGATCTCAACCAAATAGTTGAGATACTACTTCATGGTTAAAAGGTCATAGTCTGCTCATTTAAGGAAATGTATATCTACTACTAGTAGTAGCATTTTTCTAGGGTTAACCATTCATCCACCACATCGATATATATTCCTAAGATTCAACTACATTTATCTGTAAATTGGCCTTCCGGAAGATCTTTATCTATCTAACATCGCTTTAAAAGATAGTCAATCGATTTTATAGATACTAAAAAATGGCAGCCTTGATATAAACTTTTAAGCACTTTTAAATGATAGACTTAAACATAGGAGTGTAACAAATGGTCGATAGATCGGTATATATTCCTACATTTTAAGTATATTGACATTTGCTCTGCAAGTTTGCCTTCCGGAGGATAGATATCGCTCCAAGATTGCTTTAAAATGGAATCGATCGATTTGATCAATATTAGAAAAAGGAAAAAATTGGATTTAAGAGCGGCAGACTTTACATGAAGTTTAACACTTTTGAATATAATGACGTTAAATGTTAAGTCTATTTGACAGGAATGTGACGTCATCAAAACAAAAATGGCAGATAGCTACGGTGGCTGAAAAAGGTCACAATAAACTCAAACGCCACACGACAATATCATTGAATACAACACAAAAACTTTCAGCTACAGCATGGTTGCAAAAGCCATGACTAATACAAACGACACAACACAATAATTTAAAGCCACAACACAACATTAAACTACAAAAGACGCAACGGACAAAACAGAAGTCACACCAACTTTCAGAACACATCAACATGAAGTGTGACACACAACACGCACATGGCAGCCAAGGAGAAGTTATTTCATCAGAAACTAATAAATATAAGAGACAATAGAAATTGGGAACAACACCAACCATCACCAGGGATGAGGGGGCACACCTGGTACCATGTCCTTTAGGCGGAGATCAGATACTGTATGGGGAACTTTATTTGGTTGTACGGTATACCGGGATTAATATGGCCCCATTCGTTATGGTTTACCTGACACATGAAACATGATCAATTGAGGAGTGCATTATCCACTTTAGCCGCTAGATGGCAGTTAAGTGTTGAACATCCTAAAATGTGTTTTGTGGCAATTCCAATTTTGACCACGGTTTCAGTTTATATATATAAAGTGGCGCTTTTCAGCATTTTCAGTACACTGAATTGCTAAATTAATGACACCCCCCCTCTACCTCTCACACGAGATTCACCCAGGAATGGAGGCATAGAAATTCCCTTCCCAACTGTATGTTGAAAAACAAAAGCCAAATTGACAGGCAAATCTACTGTTAAAATGTTGGTTACTGTACTTTTATTGAACATTTCTTGAAGACTGAAAATGAAAGCAGAAAAGTGTTCCTCTTGTGAATACAACCCAAGTGTTGGTTGCACACTATTTAAATCAAATGTAAATGCATTGGCCATTAATTGCTGTTTATTTGATTGTAATAACTGTAACTATTTCATACATAACTCCCTAACAAGAAATAAGAGGAATATAGTGCAGTGTCCACTATTTATTTCCCAGTCACACTGAATTTTAGGCTGAAAGGTGACTGAATCGTGAATAAAATAATAATATCGTCCCTGTATCGTATTAGCAACCTCAAATTATGATATTAATGGAAGTGCTGTTGAAACACCCCTAACAGTATTATTAAATAGCAGTAGATGACATGACTTCATGGATCTCATTCATTGAAATCATGGCCACAAACCTCATTGATCATGAGGTAAGTAGTAAATCTTCATATACAACAAGTTTGACTATGTCATTGACATGTAGACCAGCAATTAAAAATAGTACTTAGTAGGGGTGCGACGGTACAGGTAACACATGATACGGTGCGTACTCTTACAGTTTCACTTCATTTTGTATTGTTTTGTGTTTAGGGAAAATAACTCTTTTTCCTATCAAAAAATATATATTTTGTTAGTCAGCAAAAACTGCATTTTGTAGTAGACAAAGAATCACTGGTGTACAGAATATTATAAGACAAAAGATCTTTTGATAGTAAAATAAATATCGATCTTGGCACTGTGGTATGGACTACTTGGTATCATTACTGTTGATATTTGTATCGATTTGTCCACCTTTGTTTACATTCCAGAGGTCTAGCTTGCGGTTAGCATATCCTGCTATAATGTGTAGTGTAGCTATTTCTCGTCTTCCAGGGATGATACTTGTAAAACAGGTAGTGGACTAAGTTGCCCGCTTGCATGCATTATCACCATATAACATCAAATATATTGCCCAACCCTACTAAACTGCATACTCAAAGGGGTCATATCGTGGTTTTTGTTCTACATTTAAAACACTTCCATGTGGTCTACGTAACATGCAACGGTGGTTCTTTGTTGAAAAATGTGCACAGAATTTTTTTTCAGACCTATTTTCAAGCCATGTATTGCTCCCTTTCAAGACTGTTCATTTTGAGAGGTGTTAGATGCAAATGAAGCTCACCTCACCACACTCTCATTCTGATTGAGCATTCACCACCCACTGTCACATTGTGTTGCCTTCTTGCCTTCATTGTGCACTATGGATAATTGTTTGACAACCCAGATGATGTAGCCAGATCAACAGGCTCACCCTGGTTTATTGACGGCACCAAGGAAGGAGAACCAAATCATGCGGGCTGACGTACAGGTCTGGAACTGGCTAAGGTTAAACTTCTACCCAGTCCGTAACTTTCTAATGCTAGACCCTGGGTGTGTACATGTATATTGACAAGTATATCACCAAAATAACTGCGATCCACAGCTGCTCTGAGTTGTAAACAATAAAGGCTCAAGGCTATAAACTAAACTACAAGCTACATTGCAAACATAATAAAGGATTATATAACTTACTCATCCATTGCCAACACAGTAGGCACTGATCCAATTAAAAATATTGTTTAGGAAAATAATTATTTATTATGCAGCAGGACAGTGATGCGATTGTCTTACAGTGGAAGGCTAAGCTAGCTACACAACAATTTGAGCTAACATATCATTCACACATTTCTAACCTACTGTTATTTCTTACCATTTCATTGTCTCCTCCACTGCCATAAACAGTAGGCACCGAGCCCGCCATTAAAAGTAGTTTATTGGAAAATCTATCTTCTTTGCACACACTCGAAGCAACTTGTTCAAAGTTAAAGGCACATTGCCACAAATCATAACAGTTACAAGTAAGACGCTTTTAACTTCAGATGAGGCTGAAAGTTTGAATAGTGACTTGTGCGGAAGTGGGTCAATGATAACAGTGAATCCAGATCTGGTCCCCGCGGCTGCAGTTAGACACCGGTGTAATACACCATTAGGCATGTAACGGTAAACGGTATAATGATAAACCGCGAAAAAATTCCAGACGGTTAATAATACCATCTAATTTTTTAATTACCGAAAACCGTCATTTATTAATGAATTTAAGGCAACACTACTGACTTCCTGAAAACGAAGTCAGGCGCAAGCGTACTAGCGTCGTTTGGCTTGATAATCATGGCGAACTAACTACACAGACTTTGCTCCGGAGATTTCCCCTCGCAGTAAACAGAGCCAAGGGCTTGGTTTAATGTCATTTTCCCTCGCTTCCCGTCCTGCGTTTAAGAACGCACTGCTGTGTTTAGATGGAGACAGGTGTGGACAATATTGTCCCCACACTAAAAGTATACAGCCAAGGAGAAAACTATTTGACGTTGCTTTTATTTTCTCAATACAGCGTTCATCAGCTGCTGTGACTGAGAGTTAATGATGTGAGGAAACATGCAGCAGGTAATGTGTTGTGAACGTTGTCACAAATTGTTTATAAAGTCTTTAGTTTGTTACTTTCGTCCTTTATTTAAAACAAACTGTATCAGTGTTCAAATAACATCAATACTAGCTAAAATGTTTTGTAATCTCATCGAATTGAACGCAGGTTGTGACGATTATGTATTCGATGTGAGAGGTGCCACTCCTGTTTATTTCCTGTTGGCCAAACTGTTTTACTGCAACACTCGGAGGAGTTGGAGAAGAACAAAGCTTGTCTATTAGACTAATCTTCATTAGCCAAACTGCTTTGAGTTTTATTTTGATGTCAAAAAGTAAACACCAGGTTTTATTACATTACTTGTGTTTTTTTCATGTCACAAAGGTATTACTTTAAAAACCATTAATATGACATAGCACATTGTTAATGTGTTATTGTGTATAGTTAATTCCTATACGACATATTTCTGCTCAAACTCTTAATGGATCTGTCCCGATACAGCATCTACATGTACAGTACATATAAATGTACATAACTTAAATAAATAATAATATCTATCAAAATGTTCAAAATAGAGATAAAGGCATCATGTAAGGACAAAAAGCTTACAAGTTGATATTATTAAAAAATAAAAAAATAATACTTGTCTTTGGATATATGGATAATGTTTATCTATAGACTTTTTTTTAGACATGATGGTATTATGTTCACACCCCAACACTGCTTTACCTAACAATCAGTAATCATGATATGATGTCATGATTTGATAACATTAATCTTAATTATTACTTTGGTCATAATTGGCAGCCTTAAATCTCATACATGAACACTATTTTTATCTATATGGACAAAAAGTGCAGTTACAACTTATGGCCATCAGGTGCCATCTTTCAACATTCTTACATTAGTTGTTATTTTGGAATCTATTATGGCCATAAAGTGCTATCTTGCACAATTTTCACATTCATTCTAGTTATTTATGTTGTTATTTTTTTCTGCCATATTACTTAGTTTGTAATGCTTTTGTTGCACATTAAATTTCTACTGAAACAATGTTTGTATCTACAATAATGTTTCTCCTACAAAGGAAGTCATTTTCAATGTTATATGTTGGGGTTTTACTTGTAATGAAACTTGCTTGAAAGATTTCAGTATAACTGTGTTTAGAAAATGTTGAGCACATTCAAAATAATAATCTTGCTCACAATAACCGTGATGAGAAATGTTCATACGTGACGTCACTATTCAACATACACTTCAGTAAAAGAACCTTTAAAGAACATTTTCACACAGCTAAACGTGTCCCAAAAGGAGTTATGAGAAAGGTTTATTCGCGGATAATATTGATTATTCCAATAGTGTTGATATGCTTTTTAAAACGTTGTTTACTTCCTGTGTTTGGAGTTATTCTACAAACTCTACACTAGTGAACTGCTGTCAAATAAGAAGAGCATAAAGGTGTATTTTGTTTGACGTCAACTTGGCACGAAGTCCAGTGGTTTATTCAGTCAACTTGGCACAAAGTCCAGTGGTTTATTCAGTCAACTTGCTGGAATAGGAGGCTAAGTTTAGAGTTTGTTCAGTCAACTTGGTGGAATAGGAGGCTAAGTTTAGGGTTAGGGTTTATTCAGTCAACTTGGTGGAATAGGAGGCTAAGTTTAGGGTTAGGGTTTATTCAGTCAACTTGCTGGAATAGGAGGCTAAGTTTAGGGTTAGGGTTTATTCAGTCAACTTGCTGGAATAGGAGGCTAAGTTTAGGGTTAGGGTTTATTCAGTCAACTTGGCACGAAGTCCAGTGGTTTATTCAGTCAAATTGGTGGAATAGGAGGCTAAGTTTAGGGTTAGGGTTTATTCAGTCAACTTGCTGGAATAGGAGGCTAAGTTTAGGGTTAGGGTTTATTCAGTCAACTTGCTGGAATAGGAGGCTAAGTTTAGGGTTAGGGTTTGTTCAGTCAACTTGCTGGAATAGGAGGCTAAGTTTAGGGTTAGGGTTTATTCAGTCAACTTGCTGGAATAGGAGGCTACGTTTAGGGTTTATTCAGTCAACTTGCTGGAATAGGAGGCTAAGTTTAGGGTTAGGGTTTATTCAGTCAACTTGCTGGAATAGGAGGCTAAGTTTAGGGTTAGGGTTTATTCAGTCAACTTGCTGGAATAGGAGGCTAAGTTTAGGGTTAGGGTTTATTCAGTCAACTTGCTGGAATAGGAGGCTAAGTTTAGCGTCAGTCAACTTGCTGCTAGCTTGCTGCTAGGCTAGGCTAACCGACATGATTGCTAAGTTTGAACTTCAGACAAACGGTATTGAAGCTTTGAATGCTTAACGAAGGCCGTGACTTGTGTACGTTGTGAGCAACATGAAGGCGGCGGGGAGAGAAAAAAGGCGATAAACGCCACATCATGGAAAAGTCAACTCACCCATTTCTGCCTTTAGCCCGTCCTGCGCTAATCAACGATCTTTGATCCGCCAGCAGCTAGCAGCAGCTAAATATGCTGGTCGGGGAAATCCAAGAGAGAAGGTCAAGTGAGCCGTAGATCCATTCGTCCTTCTTGTCTCCTGGCGGCGCTTGAAGAGTATTGTGCAGGAAGTTGGCCAGGAGTCTCCACCTTTCTTGGACGTGGACCTGCCTCCATTGGGCTGCCCCGCCACCAAACAACTACACAACAACACCGGCAAACTTCGCGAGGTTTCACGCTGGGGGCGACAAAGTCTCGCGAGAGGAATGTCGGGCAGGAGTCTCCACCCATAGACATGTTCTAACCGGGTACGCAGCATGGAGCGCTACTGCCTACTGGCGCTAACGAGACGCGGGGCCGCCATCTTGGAGTGGTGGTCCGCTCCACTCAGTGCAATTCATTTGGCAGGAGCAATGAACTGTCAGCGCATTTCATTCATCTTACCTCACTGAATACCACTGATTTTCACACGCTCTATTGTCATACTTGTAGCTATGATAAAGGACACATGTTGCATTATTCATAGTTTGCTTAACAGTAATAGAATATTCTTATATGCTATAAGTGACCAGACGTCCCAGATCAAAATTGGGAATATAATTTCAGAGAAGGGGGAAAAAAACGGTCAGCTATTTTTTAAATTGAAGAAACAATATGATTAGGTTATATATACATGCATATATCCTACATAAAAATTGGGTTGGAAAGCTAGACTAAATTTAGACTTGTATAATACTGTATAGCCACTGTAAATCTGATTGTCTAGTTAGATAACATATATTATCCCCCCTACACAATCTGGACTATAGTCACCTATAACACATACAGTAGTTTAATAATAGTATACATAGTCACCTATAACACATACAGTAGTTTAATAATACTATACATAGTCACCTATAACACATACAGTAGTTTAATAATAGTATACATAGTCACCTATAACACATACAGTAGTTTAATAATAGTATACATAGTCACCTATAACACATACAGTAGTTTAATAATAGTATACTGTACATAGTCACCTATAACACATACAGTAGTTTAATAATAGTATACTGTACATAGTCACCTATAACACATACAGTAGTTTAATAATAGTATACTGTACATAGTCACCTATAACACATACAGTAGTTTAATAATAGTATAAATAGTCACCTATAACACATACAGTAGTTTAATAATAGTATACTGTACATAGTCACCTATAACACATACAGTAGTTTAATAATAGTATAAATAGTCACCTATAACACATACAGTAGTTTAATAATAGTATACATAGTCACCTATAACACATACAGTAGTTTAATAATAGTATACATAGTCACCTATAACACATACAGTAGTTTAATAATAGTATACATAGTCACCTATAACACATACAGTAGTTTAATAATAGTATACATAGTCACCTATAACACATACAGTAGTTTAATAATAGTATACTGTACATAGTCACCTATAACACATACAGTAGTTTAATAATAGTATACTGTACATAGTCACCTATAACACATACAGTAGTTTAATAATAGTATACTGTACATAGTCACCTATAACACATACATTAGTTTAATAATAGTATACATAGTCACCTATAACACATACAGTAGTTTAATAATAGTATACTGTACATAGTCACCTATAACACATACAGTAGTTTAATAATAGTATACTGTACATAGTCACCTATAACACATACAGTAGTTTAATAATAGTATACATAGTCACCTATAACACATACAGTAGTTTAATAATAGTATACATAGTCACCTATAACACATACAGTAGTTTAATAATAGTATACTGTACATAGTCACCTATAACACATACAGTAGTTTAATAATAGTATACTGTACATAGTCACCTATAACACATACAGTAGTTGACACTGTTTTTAGCAGTTTTTTTAAATATGAAAAAATATGAACATGGCACCCGCATAATTTGACGTTTCAGTATGCGGCCCTTGGTGGAAAAAGTTTGGACACCCCTGAACTCAAGTATCAAAAGTATCAATATTTTGATTTGAGGGTTGATATTGGAGCATAAAGATCTGATATCGGCAATATCAATACTTCAGTATCAATATGCAAATCACCAACATTCATAAAATAACTTTGTGGGGTTATATTCCATCCATCCATCCATTTTCTACTGCTTGTCCCTTCTATTATGATTCTTTTTCGACATTTAAAACACTTCCTTGTGGTCAGCATCAGGGGTTCTTGTGGTGCGTTCAATTTGTACTGGGAAGTGGGAATTTGCAAGTTCCTCGTCTGAGTTCCAACTGGAACGCCCCTCCAGGGTGGATTTCCAGCTGCTAAAGTCGGAGCATTCTTACCAGCCCCCAGTTGGTATCAAAGATGGCTGCTCTGGAAGTAAACAATGATATGTATTCCTTTTTAGGAGTTGTAAGTGGCTCACAACTCAGATGTGACGTCATTTCCAGCTCCCACTTCCAACTTCCCAGGTAAATGGAACGCACCATTAACCTTTTTGACCTTGGGCCCAACTTTTGCACCACAAAGAGGTCCGGGGCCTGCTCAAATATGAACACTGAATTAGTCATCTTAAATCTTGATTTTAAACATATTCAATATTCACGTCTAAACTACTTACAGTTTAACCGGATAGGATTACATACATTTACTACAATGAATACATTTGAACTCAATTAATAATAAATAATGATCATCAAAATGTTTCCTAAATAAACTCCATAAAAGAAGTGCAAATGAAAATACAGCTTCAGCATTTTAGTCATCATTTTTTGCAGTGAAGAAACTTCTCTGAGACTCATACTTGCCAACCTTGAGACCTCCAATATCGGGAGGTGGGGGAGTGGGGGGGGCGTGGTTGGGGGCGTGGTTATTTACCGCTAGAATTCACCAACTCGAGTATTTCATATATATTTCATATATATATATATATATATATATATATATATATATATATATATATATATATATATATATATATATATATATATATATATATATGTATGAAATACTTGACTTTCAGTGAATTCTAGCTATATATATATTTATTTTATTTACATAAAAGAAATACTTGAATTATCTATCCATTAGATGGCAGTATTGTCCTGTTTAACTTCTCTGTTCATGACTGAGCAATCATTTGGACCACCGTGTTCAATGGAGAAGTGTGTTGTACATATTTACAGGCAACATACACCTTCCCCTTCCAACTGTCCTGGATCAACTGAAATGTTTGTTTCCATTCGTTTTGGAACTTGCAAGCGTATTTATATTGTGGGAAAGCGGACGTGAGAATAGGCTGTCCCCACTCAGTCTCAGGCCGATGTATTCATTAAAAAGAAGGCAGAGGTTTAATTTAACAGTATTTAATACTTTAACATGACACACAGTTTGAACAGTAACATTGAATGAAGTGTATCTTTGGTGTACCAGTAGATGGAGCTCACAGTTTACAATCACTGTACTAAACCCCATCCATCCATCCATTTTCTACCGCTTGTCCCTTTTGGGGTGACGGGGGGTCGCTGAAGCCTATCTCAGCTGCATCGGGTGGTAGGCGGGGTACACCCTGGACAAGTTGCACCATCAAAGGTTGATTACAACCTTTTGGTAACTTTTTAGTCAAAGTCTGCAAATACGTATGCTGCACATTTTAGTATCAGTTTAATAACACAAATTCATGAGCTGAATCATCTACATTAGAGGAACACTTCAGAGGCCAAACTACTATTTCGTCTATTTGGAATCATTTTGCCAACGTTTGTGTTGTAGAATATTGGTTGGGAAATGAGCAAATTTCAATGTCAAATGAAGGTCACAACCTGACATTGATTAAACGTTGTCAAAAAGTATGTTGTTTCAACGTTGTATTTGTGTTGCTCAACGTCAGGACCTCATTCAACAAGTTGTCAATGTTGTTTCAACGTTGTATTTGTGTTGCTCAACGTCAGGACCTCATTCAACAAGTTGTCAATGTTGTTTCAACGTTGTATTTGAGTTGCTCAACGTCAGGACCTCATTCAACGAGTTGTCAATGTTGTTTCAACGTTGTATTTGTGTTGCTCAACGTCAGGACCTCATTCAACGAGTTGTCAATGTTGTTTCAACGTTGTATTTGAGTTGTTCAACGTCTGGACCTCATTCAACAAGTTGTCAATGTTGTTTCAACGTTGTATTTGTGTTGCTCAACGTCAGGACCTCATTCAACAAGTTGTCAATGTTGTTTCAACGTTGTATTTGAGTTGTTCAACGTCAGGACCTCATTCAACAAGTTGTCAATGTTGTTTTAACGTTGTATTTGAGTTGCTCAACGTCAGGACCTCATTCAACAAGTTGTCAATGTTGTTTCAACGTTGTATTTGTGTTGCTCAACGTCAGGACCTCATTCAACAAGTTGTCAATGTTGTTTCAACGTTGTATTTGAGTTGCTCAACGTCAGGACCTCATTCAACAAGTTGTCAATGTTGTTTCAACGTTGTATTTGTGTTGCTCAACGTCAGGACCTCATTCAACAAGTTGTCAATGTTGTTTCAACGTTGTATTTGAGTTGCTCAATGTCAGGACCTCATTCAACAAGTTGTCAATGTTGTTTCAACGTTGTATTTGAGTTGCTCAACGTCAGGACCTCATTCAACAAGTTGTCAATGTTGTTTCAACGTTGTATTTGAGTTGCTCAATGTCAGGACCTCATTCAACAAGTTGTCAATGTTGTTTCAACGTTGTATTTGAGTTGTTCAACGTCAGGACCTCATTCAACAAGTTGTCAATGTTGTTTCAACGTTGTATTTGAGTTGTTCAACGTCAGGACCTCATTTAACAAGTTGTCAATGTTGTTACAACGTTGTATTTGAGTTGTTCAACGTCAGGACCTCATTCAACAAGTTGTCAATGTTGTTTCAACGTTGTATTTGTGTTGCTCAACGTCAGGACCTCATTCAACAAGTTGTCAATGTTGTTTCAACGTTGTATTTGTGTTGCTCAACGTCAGGACCTCATTCAACAAGTTGTCAATGTTGTTTCAACGTTGTATTTGTGTTGCTCAACGTCAGGACCTCATTCAACAAGTTGTCAATGTTGTTTCAACGTTGTATTTGTGTTGCTCAATGTCAGGACCTCATTCAACAAGTTTTCAATGTTGTTTCAACGTTGTATTTGAGTTGTTCAACGTCTGGACCTCATTCAACAAGTTGTCAATGTTGTTTCAACGTTGTATTTGTGTTGCTCAACGTCAGGACCTCATTCAACAAGTTGTCAATGTTGTTTCAACGTTGTATTTGAGTTGCTCAATGTCAGGACCTCATTCAACAAGTTGTCAATGTTGTTTTAACGTTGTATTTGAGTTGCTCAACGTCAGGACCTCATTCAACAAGTTGTCAATGTTGTTTCAACGTTGTATTTGAGTTGCTCAATGTCAGGACCTCATTCAACAAGTTGTCAATGTTGTTTCAACGTTGTATTTGTGTTGCTCAATGTCAGGACCTCATTCAACAAGTTGTCAATGTTGTTTCAACGTTGTATTTGTGTTGCTCAATGTCAGGACCTCATTCAACAAGTTGTCAATGTTGTTTCAACGTTGTATTTGAGTTGTTCAACGTCAGGACCTCATTCAACAAGTTGTCAATGTTGTTTCAACGTTGTATTTGAGTTGCTCAATGTCAGGACCTCATTCAACAAGTTGTCAATGTTGTTTCAACGTTGTATTTGTGTTGCTCAATGTCAGGACCTCATTCAACAAGTTGTCAATGTTGTTTCAACGTTGTATTTGAGTTGCTCAATGTCAGGACCTCATTCAACAAGTTGTCAATGTTGTTTCAACGTTGTATTTGTGTTGCTCAATGTCAGGACCTCATTCAACAAGTTGTCAATGTTGTTTCAACGTTGTATTTGAGTTGTTCAACGTCAGGACCTCATTCAACAAGTTGTCAATGTTGTTTTAACGTTGTATTTGAGTTGCTCAACGTCAGGACCTCATTCAACAAGTTGTCAATGTTGTTTCAACGTTGTATTTGTGTTGCTCAACGTCAGGACCTCATTCAACAAGTTGTCAATGTTGTTTCAACGTTGTATTTGTGTTGTTCAACGTCAGGACCTCATTCAACAAGTTGTCAATGTTGTTTCAACGTTGTATTTGTGTTGCTCAACGTCAGGACCTCATTCAACAAGTTGTCAATGTTGTTTCAACGTTGTATTTGTGTTGCTCAACGTCAGGACCTCATTCAACAAGTTGTCAATGTTGTTTCAACGTTGTATTTGTGTTGCTCAACGTCAGGACCTCATTCAACAAGTTGTCAATGTTGTTTCAACGTTGTATTTGTGTTGCTCAACGTCAGGACCTCATTCAACAAGTTGTCAATGTTGTTTCAACGTTGTATTTGTGTTGCTCAACGTCAGGACCTCATTCAACAAGTTGTCAATGTTGTTTCAACGTTGTATTTGAGTTGTTCAACGTCAGGACCTCATTCAACAAGTTGTCAATGTTGTTTTAACGTTGTATTTGAGTTGCTCAACGTCAGGACCTCATTCAACAAGTTGTCAATGTTGTTTCAACGTTGTATTTGTGTTGCTCAACGTCAGGACCTCATTCAACAAGTTGTCAATGTTGTTTCAACGTTGTATTTGTGTTGTTCAACGTCAGGACCTCATTCAACAAGTTGTCAATGTTGTTTCAACGTTGTATTTGTGTTGCTCAACGTCAGGACCTCATTCAACAAGTTGTCAATGTTGTTTCAACGTTGTATTTGAGTTGCTCAATGTCAGGACCTCATTCAACAAGTTGTCAATGTTGTTTCAACGTTGTATTTGAGTTTTTCAACGTCAGGACCTCATTCAACAAGTTGTCAATGTTGTTTCAACGTTGTATTTGTGTTGCTCAACGTCAGGACCTCATTCAACAAGTTGTCAATGTTGTTTCAACGTTGTATTTGAGTTGTTCAACGTCAGGACCTCATTCAACAAGTTGTCAATGTTGTTTCAACGTTGTATTTGGGTTGTTCAACGTCAGGACCTCATTCAACAAGTTGTCAATGTTGTTTTAACGTTGTATTTGAGTTGCTCAACGTCAGGACCTCATTCAACAAGTTGTCAATGTTGTTTCAACGTTGTATTTGTGTTGTTCAACGTCAGGACCTCATTCAACAAGTTGTCAATGTTGTTTCAACGTTGTATTTGAGTTGTTCAACGTCAGGACCTCATTCAACAAGTTGTCAATGTTGTTTCAACGTTGTATTTGAGTTGTTCAACGTCAGGACCTCATTCAACAAGTTGTCAATGTTGTTTCAACGTTGTATTTGAGTTGCTCAACGTCAGGACCTCATTCAACAAGTTGTCAATGTTGTTTCAACGTTGTATTTGAGTTGCTCAACGTCAGGACCTCATTCAACAAGTTGTCAATGTTGTTTCAACGTTGTATTTGAGTTGCTCAACGTCAGGACCTCATTCAACAAGTTGTCAATGTTGTTTCAACGTTGTATTTGAGTTGTTCAACGTCAGGACCTCATTCAACAAGTTGTCAATGTTGTTTCAACGTTGTATTGTGTTGCTCAACGTCAGGACCTCATTCAACAAGTTGTCAATGTTGTTTCAACGTTGTATTTGAGTTGCTCAACGTCAGGACCTCATTCAACAAGTTGTCAATGTTGTTTCAACGTTGTATTTGAGTTGTTCAACGTCAGGACCTCATTCAACAAGTTGTCAATGTTGTTTCAACGTTGTATTTGAGTTGCTCAACGTCAGGACCTCATTCAACAAGTTGTCAATGTTGTTTCAACGTTGTATTTGTGTTGCTCAACGTCAGGACCTCATTCAACAAGTTGTCAATGTTGTTTCAACGTTGTATTTGAGTTGTTTAATGTCAGGACCTCATTCAACAAGTTGTCAATGTTGTTTCAACGTTGTATTTGTGTTGCTCAACGTCAGGACCTCATTCAACAAGTTGTCAATGTTGTTTCAACGTTGTATTTGAGTTGTTTAATGTCAGGACCTCATTCAACAAGTTGTCAATGTTGTTTCAACGTTGTATTTGAGTTGCTCAACGTCAGGACCTCATTCAACAAGTTGTCAATGTTGTTTCAACGTTGTATTTCAGTTGTTCAACGTCAGGACCTCATTCAACAAGTTGTCAATGTTGTTTCAACGTTGTATTTGTGTTGCTCAACGTCAGGACCTCATTCAACAAGTTGTCAATGTTGTTTCAACGTTGTATTTGAGTTGTTCAACGTCAGGACCTCATTCAACAAGTTGTCAATGTTGTTTCAACGTTGTATTTGAGTTGTTCAACGTCAGGACCTCATTCAACAAGTTGTCAATGTTGTTTCAACGTTGTATTTGAGTTGCTCAACGTCAGGACCTCATTCAACAAGTTGTCAATGTTGTTTCAACGTTGTATTTGAGTTGTTCAACGTCAGGACCTCATTCAACAAGTTGTCAATGTTGTTTCAACGTTGTATTTGTGTTGCTCAACGTCAGGACCTCATTCAACAAGTTGTCAATGTTGTTTCAACGTTGTATTTGAGTTGCTCAACGTCAGGACCTCATTCAACAAGTTGTCAATGTTGTTTCAACGTTGTATTTGAGTTGTTCAACGTCAGGACCTCATTCAACAAGTTGTCAATGTTGTTTCAACGTTGTATTTGAGTTGTTCAACGTCAGGACCTCATTCAACAAGTTGTCAATGTTGTTTCAACGTTGTATTTGAGTTGCTCAACGTCAGGACCTCATTCAACAAGTTGTCAATGTTGTTTCAACGTTGTATTTGAGTTGTTTAATGTCAGGACCTCATTCAACAAGTTGTCAATGTTGTTTCAACGTTGTATTTGAGTTGCTCAACGTCAGGACCTCATTCAACAAGTTGTCAATGTTGTTTCAACGTTGTATTTGAGTTGTTCAACGTCAGGACCTCATTCAACAAGTTGTCAATGTTGTTTCAACGTTGTATTTGAGTTGCTCAACGTCAGGACCTCATTCAACAAGTTGTCAATGTTGTTTCAACGTTGTATTTGAGTTGCTCAACGTCAGGACATCATTCAACAAGTTGTCAATGTTGTTTCAACGTTGTATTTGAGTTGTTCAACGTCAGGACCTCATTCAACAAGTTGTCAATGTTGTTTCAACGTTGTATTTGAGTTGCTCAACGTCAGGACCTCATTCAACAAGTTGTCAATGTTGTTTCAACGTTGTATTTGAGTTGTTTAATGTCAGGACCTCATTCAACAAGTTGTCAATGTTGTTTCAACGTTGTATTTGAGTTGTTCAACGTCAGGACCTCATTCAACAAGTTGTCAATGTTGTTTCAACGTTGTATTTGAGTTATTCAACGTCAGGACCTCATTCAACAAGTTGTCAATGTTGTTTCAACGTTGTATTTGTGTTGCTCAACGTCAAGACCTCATTCAACAAGTTGTCAATGTTGTTTCAACGTTGTATTTGTGTTGCTCAACGTCAGGACCTCATTCAACAAGTTGTCAATGTTGTTTCAACGTTGTATTTGTGTTGCTCAACGTCAGGACCTCATTCAACAAGTTGTCAATGTTGTTTCAACGTTGTATTTGAGTTGCTCAACGTCAGGACCTCATTCAACAAGTTGTCAATGTTGTTTCAACGTTGTATTTGAGTTGCTCAACGTCAGGACCTCATTCAACAAGTTGTCAATGTTGTTTCAACGTTGTATTTGTGTTGCTCAACGTCAGGACCTCATTCAACAAGTTGTCAATGTTGTTTCAACGTTGTATTTGTGTTGTTCAACGTCAGGACCTCATTCAACAAGTTGTCAATGTTGTTTCAACGTTGTATTTGAGTTGTTCAACGTCAGGACCTCATTCAACAAGTTGTCAATGTTGTTTCAACGTTGTATTTGAGTTGTTCAACGTCAGGACCTCATTCAACAAGTTGTCAATGTTGTTTCAACGTTGTATTTGTGTTGCTCAACGTCAGGACCTCATTCAACAAGTTGTCAATGTTGTTTCAACGTTGTATTTGAGTTGCTCAACGTCAGGACCTCATTCAACAAGTTGTCAATGTTGTTTCAACGTTGTATTTGAGTTGCTCAACGTCAGGACCTCATTCAACAAGTTGTCAATGTTGTTTCAACGTTGTATTTGTGTTGCTCAACGTCAGGACCTCATTCAACAAGTTGTCAATGTTGTTTCAACGTTGTATTTGTGTTGTTCAACGTCAGGACCTCATTCAACAAGTTGTCAATGTTGTTTCAACATTGTATTTGTGTTGCTCAACGTCAGGACCTCATTCAACAAGTTGTCAATGTTGTTTCAACGTTGTATTTGAGTTGTTCAACGTCAGGACCTCATTCAACAAGTTGTCAATGTTGTTTCAACGTTGTATTTGAGTTGTTCAACGTCAGGACCTCATTCAACAAGTTGTCAATGTTGTTTCAACGTTGTATTTGTGTTGTTCAACGTCAGGACCTCATTCAACAAGTTGTCAATGTTGTTTCAACGTTGTATTTGTGTTGCTCAACGTCAGGACCTCATTCAACAAGTTGTCAATGTTGTTTCAACGTTGTATTTGAGTTGCTCAACGTCAGGACCTCATTCAACAAGTTGTCAATGTTGTTTCAACGTTGTATTTGAGTTGCTCAACGTCAGGACCTCATTCAACAAGTTGTCAATGTTGTTTCAACGTTGTATTTGAGTTGCTCAACGTCAGGACCTCATTCAACAAGTTGTCAATGTTGTTTCAACGTTGTATTTGTGTTGCTCAACGTCAGGACCTCATTCAACAAGTTGTCAATGTTGTTTCAACGTTGTATTTGAGTTGCTCAACGTCAGGACCTCATTCAACAAGTTGTCAATGTTGTTTCAACGTTGTATTTGAGTTGCTCAACGTCAGGACCTCATTCAACAAGTTGTCAATGTTGTTTCAACGTTGTATTTGTGTTGCTCAACGTCAGGACCTCATTCAACAAGTTGTCAATGTTGTTTCAACGTTGTATTTGTGTTGTTCAACGTCAGGACCTCATTCAACAAGTTGTCAATGTTGTTTCAACGTTGTATTTGAGTTGTTCAACGTCAGGACCTCATTCAACAAGTTGTCAATGTTGTTTCAACGTTGTATTTGAGTTGCTCAACGTCAGGACCTCATTCAACAAGTTGTCAATGTTGTTTCAACGTTGTATTTGTGTTGCTCAACGTCAGGACCTCATTCAACAAGTTGTCAATGTTGTTTCAACGTTGTATTTGTGTTGTTCAACGTCAGGACCTCATTCAACAAGTTGTTTCAATGTCTTGTGCCTGCTTGCTTGTCATAATTCTGCAACGTCCATTGTAGGGCACATAGAAATAATTGCTCATTTAATAAACAGGAGTCATTGTAAAAGATTTACTGATGTATTTCTGAAACCACCGTACTATTTAAGTTCATATGGTAGCCAAACTCTTTCCCTCAAGATATTAAACCTAAAGAACATTTGTTTTTCCATTAAAAATCAATATATATATATATATATATATATATATATATATATATATATATATATATATATATATATATATATATATATATATATATATATATATATATATATATATATATATATATATATATATATATACACACACACACACACACACACACACACACACACACACACACACACACACACACACACACACACACACACACACACACACACACACACACACACACACACACAGACATTTATACATTCATATGTATATACACGTATACGTATACCAAACAAAAATATACACTTTTGTTTTTTGCTCCCATTATTAATAAGTTGAACTCAAAGAGCTATAAAACTTTTACTACACACACAAAACACCTAAACCTTTTATTGTGGGCAGTCTAAGGCACACCTGTGCAATAATCCTGCTGTTTAATCAGCATCTTGATATGCCTCACCTGTGAGGTCGGAGGGATTATCTTGGCAAAGAAGAAATGCTCACTAACACAGATTTAGACACATTTGTGGACAATATTTGAGCGGAATATGTCTTTTGTGTATACACCTTTTAGAAATGTGAGTTCTACTCATGAAAAATGGGACCACACCACATTGCACACCTCCCATATTGCACTATCCCAATATTGCACTCCTTAGTATTGCACACCTCCCATATTGCACTATCCCAATATTGCACTCCTTAGTATTGCACACCTCCCATATTGCACTATCTCAATATTGCACTCCTTAGTATTGCACACCTCCCATATTGCACTATCCCAATATTGCACTCCTTAGTATTGCACACCTCCCATATTGCACTATCCCAATATTGCACTCCTTAGTATTGCACACCTCCCATATTGCACTATCCCAATATTGCACTCCTTAGTATTGCACACCTCCCATATTGCACTATGTCAATATTGCACTCCTTAGTATTGCACACCTCCCATCTTGCACTATCCCAATATTGCACTCCTTAGTATTGCACACCACCCATATTGCACTATCTCAATATTGCACTCCTTAGTATTGCACACCTCCCATATTGCACTATCTCAATATTGCACTCCTTAGTATTGCACACCTCCCATATTGCACTATGTCAATATTGCACTCCTTAGTATTGCACACCTCCCATATTGCACTATCCCAATATTGCACTCCTTAGTATTGCACACCTCCCATATTGCACTATCCCAATATTGCACTCCTTAGTATTGCACACCTCCCATATTGCACTATCCCAATATTGCACTCCTTAGTATTGCACACCTCCCATATTGCACTATGTCAATATTGCACTCCTTAGTATTGCACACCTCCCATATTGCACTATCCCAATATTGCACTCCTTAGTATTGCACACCTCCCATATTGCACTATCCCAATATTGCACTCCTTAGTATTGCACACCTCCCATATTGCACTATCCCAATATTGCACTCCTTAGTATTGCACACCTCCCATATTGCACTATCCCAATATTGCACTCCTTAGTATTGCACACCTCCCATATTGCACTATCCCAATATTGCACTCTTTAGTATTGCACACCTCCCATATTGCACTATCCCAATATTGCACTCCTTAGTATTGCACACCTCCCATATTGCACTATCCCAATATTGCACTCCTTAGTATTGCACACCTCCCATATTGCACTATCTCAATATTGCACTCCTTAGTATTGCACACCTCCCATATTGCACTATGTCAATATTGCACTCCTTAGTATTGCACACCTCCCATCTTGCACTATCCCAATATTGCACTCCTTAGTATTGCACACCACCCATATTGCACTATCTCAATATTGCACTCCTTAGTATTGCACACCTCCCATATTGCACTATCTCAATATTGCCCTCCTTAGTATTGCACACCTCCCATATTGCACTATGTCAATATTGCACTCCTTAGTATTGCACACCTCCCATATTGCACTATCTCAATATTGCACTCCTTAGTATTGCACACCTCCCATATTGCACTATCTCAATATTGCACTCCTTAGTATTGCATCCGGTTATTACAGTAGTTTTCTGTTGTTAAGTGCTTTGATTGCCAGTGGGACAAAGGACACCCTATACCTGTTGCTGTTCTCTACCGTTTACCATCAACACAATTCCACTATGAAGTATGTGGTGTGGGTCAATTCCACTATGAAATATGTGGTGTGGGTCAATTCCACTATGAAGTATGTGGTGTGGGTCAATTCCACTATGAAGTATGTGGTGTGGGTCAATTCCACTATGATGTATGTGGTGTGGGTCAATTCCACTATGAAGTATGTGGTGTGGGTCAATTCCACTATGATGTATGTGCTGTGGGTCAATTCCACTATGATGTATGTGGTGTGGGTCAATTCCACTATGATGTATGTGGTGTGGGTCAATTCCACTATGAAGTATGTGGTGTGGGTCAATTCCACTATGAAGTATGTGGTGTGGGTCAATTCCACTATGAAGTATGTGGTGTGGGTCAATTCCACTATGATGTATGTGGTGTGGGTCAATTCCACTATGAAGTATGTGGTGTGGGTCAATTCCACTATGAAGTGTGTGGTGTGGGTCAATTCCACTATGAAGTATGTGGTGTGGGTCAATTCCACTATGAAGTATGTAGTGTGGGTCAATTCTACTATGATGTATGTGGTGTGGGTCAATTCCACTATGATGTATGTGGTGTGGGTCAATTCCACTATGATGTATGTGGTGTGGGTCAATTCCACTATGAAGTATGTGGTGTGGGTCAATTCCACTATGAAGTATGTGGTGTGGGTCAATTCCACTATGATGTATGTGGTGTGGGTCAATTCCACTATGATGTATGTGGTGTGGGTCAATTCCACTATGAAGTATGTGGTGTGGGTCAATTCCACTATGATGTATGTGGTGTGGGTCAATTCCACTATGATGTATGTGGTGTGGGTCAATTCCACTATGAAGTATGTAGTGTGGGTCAATTCTACTATGATGTATGTGGTGTGGGTCAATTCCACTATGATGTATGTGGTGTGGGTCAATTCCACTATGAAGTATGTGGTGTGGGTCAATTCCACTATGATGTATGTGGTGTGGGTCAATTCCACTATGAAGTATGTGGTGTGGGTCAATTCCACTATGAAGTATGTGGTGTGGGTCAATTCCACTATGAAGTATGTGGTGTGGGTCAATCGTAGGCACATTGATGAGGGTTTAAAAGGTGTTCTACCTTTTTACATAATTTGCTCACCATGAGCCGTTCTAATGATTTCATCACAGTTGATGTCCAAGCCTCTATATACTTTAAAGGCCTACTGAAATGAATTGTTTTTATTTAAACGGGGATAGCAGATCTATTCTATGTGTCATACTTGATCATTTGGCGATATTGCCATATTTTTGCTGAAAGGATTTAGTACAGATCAACGACGATAAAGATCGCAACTTTTGGTATCTGATAAAAAAAGGCTTGCACCTACCGGAAGTAGCGTGACGTAGTCAGTTGAACATATACGCAAAGTTCACTATTGTTTACAATGATGGCCGCATGAAGTGAGAGAGATTCGGACCGAGAAAGCCACAATTTCCCCATTAATTTGAGCGAGGATGAAAGATTTGTAAATGAGGAAAGTGCAAGTGAAGGACTAGTGGGGAGTTGAAGCTATTCAGATAGGGAAGATGCTGTGAGAGGCGGGGGTGACCTGATATTCAGCTGGGAATGACTACAACAGTAAATAAACACAAGACATATATATACTCTATTAGCCACAACACAACCAGGCTTATATTTAATATGCCACAAATAAACCCCGCATAAAAACACCTAGGTGTTTGTTATGCTAGCTCCTAGCTACTAGCTCAAGCTAGTTATAGCTCGAGCGGGTAATATGGACGGGATCCCGTATATATAACCCGCCAATACAATTCAAACACCTGCACAACACACACACTCCCTCAGCCCAAACAACCGTTCACCTAACCCAAGGTTCATAAAGCTTATATATTTAATCAAAGTTACGTACATGACACGCACGTACGGGCAAGCAATCAAATGTTTGGAAGCGCGCGGGGGTGACCTGATATTCAGCTGGGAATGACTACAACAGTAAATAAACACAAGACATATATATACTCTATTAGCCACAACGCAACCAGGCTTATATTTAATATGCCACAAATTAATCCTAATGCTAGCTCCTAGCTCCTAGCTACTAGCTCGAGCTAGTTATAGCAAGCGATCAAATGTTTGGAAGCGCAGCTGTGTACTCACGTTATCGCAACTGTGTATCCAAATCGAAGTCCTCCTGGTAAGAGTCTCTGTTGTCCGAGTTCTTCCATCTTGACTGCATCTTTCGGGAATGTAAACAAAGAAGCGCCGGCTGTGTACGTGTTGTTGCTGACTTCCCTCGCAAAATAGACACTTCGCACCGACAACTTTCTTCTTTGCTTGCTCAGCTTCTTTCTCCATAATGCAATGAACAAATTGCAACAGATTCACCAACACAGATGTCCAGAATACTGTGGAATAATGAGATGAAAACAGAGCTATTTCGTATTGACTTCAATGGTGTCCGAATACTTCCGTTTCAATGATTGACGTCACGCGCATACGTCAACCCTCAGAGGCGTTTCGAACCGGAAGTTTAGCGGGAAATTTAAAATGTCACTTCATAAGTTAACCCGGCCGTATTGGCATGTGTTGCAATGTTAAGATTTCATCATTGATATATAAACTATCAGACTGCGTGGTCGCTAGTAGTGGCTTTCAGTAGGCCTTTAACATAATTATTGAACTGTCACTGCTATTTTTGTTTTATATTAACAGTTATGACGTGTTTCTAAATTATTGATCTATTTTATTGGCAGGAAAAGGCCCCGAGGCCCCCCGTGCTTCTAGTTCTGGCACAACATCTCCACTTGGACCCCGCTGGACGCACCTATAAAACTTGGACTGGACGCACCTATAAAAAGAGCTTTAACATGCTTATTGTTGATACTGCACAGCTTATACAGTTTCAAAGTTGTTCAAAATAAATACACATGAAGAAACACAGAGTTGTACTTTATATTACTTGCGCAAACCATGCAAGAATAGAAACCCGTGAAACCCTAACCCTAACCCTAACCCAGGGGTCGGCAACCCGCGGCTCCTGAGCCGCATGCGGCTCTTTGACCACTCTGATGCGGCTCAGCTGCATACTTGCTGACCCCCCCCGATTTTACCAGGAGACTTATGGATCTCAGTGCCTCTCCTAGATAACTCCCAGGGATAATATAATCCTATTTTCACTCTAATTACTAAATTAAGGGCGTGCCCTAAATGCACTGCAGTAATTGTCCTCTATAGCATTTACATACAGCGTGCCAGCCCGGCCACATGTTGTATGTAGCTTTTACTTGCACACGTAGGAGACAGCAAAGCATACTTAGTCATCAGCCACACAGCTTACACTGACTGTAGCCGTACCGTATAAAACAACTTTAACACTGTTACGTTACAAATATGCGCCACACTGTGAACCCACACCAAAAAAGAATGAAAAACACATTTCTGGAGAACATCCGCACTGTAACACAACATAAACACAACACAACCAATACCCAGAATCCCATGCAGCCCTAACTCTTCCGGTCTAGATTATACATCCCCGCTACCACAAAACCCCCCCACACATCAACACCCCCCCCCCCCCCCCTCCGTGCGTCGGTTGAGTGGAAGAGTTAGTGCTGCATGGGATTCTGGGTATTTATTGTGTTGTGTTTATGTTGTGTTACAGTGCAGATGTTCTCCAGAAATGTGTTTGTCATTATTTTTTGGTGTGGGTTCAAAGTGTGGCGCATATTTGTAACGTAACAATGTTAAAGTTGTTTTATACGGTACGGCTACCGTCAGTGTAAGCTGTGTGGCTGTTGATCAAGTACGCTTGCTGTCACTTACGTGAGCAAGCTGAAGCTGCATTCTACGTGTGGCCGAGCAGGTACACTGTTTGGGCAGGCTGTAGAGGGCGCCAAAAGCAGTGCCATCACTCCCTGATATTCGGGGGTCTCCCGGAAATAATGAGTGGGTTGGCAAGTATGACGCTATCAAGCGCCATTCATTCAAATCTCGCGGGCCGCACTGACATCAAATTTCCATATTAAAGTGCGTGCCGGTGCGTGTGTCTGAGACCCCTGGTTAACATAGCACAAAGCACCCCTGGTTAACATAGCACAAAGCACCCCTGGTTAACATAGCACAAAGCACTCCTGGTTAACATAGCACAAAGCAATTTAAGCTTTGTATGCGGTGTTTTTCATTTTAAATTAAAACATTTTTTTTGTGACTCCCATTATTTTCTTTAATTTGTGAAACTTTCCAAAATGGCTCTTTGAGTGGTAAAGGTTGCCGACCCCTGCCCTAACCCTAACCCTAACCCTAACCACAAACCTAACCCCTGCCCTAACCCTAACCCTAACCCTAACCCTAACCCTAACCCTAACCCTAACCCTAACCCTAACCCTAACCCTAACCCTAACCCTAACCCTAACCCTAACCCGTGAAACCCTAACCCTAACCCTATCACATCTTGTCTTCCTACAGGAAAGTGAACAGACAGCAGATATTCATAGCTGCAGCACTCTTTTCCCCTGCAGGTGGCGCCATCAAACTACTTTCTATTTGAGTGACGTTTAAAAGAAGATCTATGATGAAAAGCAGAGAAGCGTATTACTGAATCTGATTGTAATTGTGATATCAGCAATATAGGACATATATAAGTTGTGTATAAGAGCATTTCATTGCACATAACTGTGGTGCATTCAAGGACCCTTGATTAAATATGAAAACAGAGGTGTCACTATATTTGAAAGACGCTGGGAGGCTTAACCCCAGGACGAGTACTAAACATAATATGATAATAATAATAATGGTGTATTATCAGGCTTCATATGATGAATAGTGGTGATATTTGGACAGGAAGCAGCTCGTCTCTGCTTTACACTCGCAAGTAGAGGACAGCTTGACACATTTTTTAATTGTTTTGAAGTGAATAATGACATTCATTTTGTAGCCACTTTATATAGAATTTATTTTGCACTTTTTTGTGAAAAAAATCTGAAATGATCTAAATATGTTAAACTCTTCTTCTGAAAGGCAACTGCACTTTTTGGGGGGAATGTTGCCACAACATTGATTGATTGATTGACATCTACACGATCATTATGAAAGACATGAACGTAGAGGGATTTTTAATACATTCTTAATAGTAAATAAATGTCATCAAACGTCTGCTTACAATGGAGCCTTTAGGAGTCGCTCCATTCCACCTACTCAGTGGTCTAGTGGGTAGAGTGTCCGCCCTGAGATGGGTAGGTTGTGAGTTCAAACCCCGGCCAAGTCATACCAAAGACTATAAAAATGGGAGCCATTGCCTCCCTGCTTGGCACTCAGCATCAAGGGTTGGAATTGGGGGTTAAATCACCAAAAATTATTACCGGCCGCGGCCACTGCTGCTGCTCACTGCTCCCCTCACCTCCCAGGGGGTGATCTAGGGTGATGGGTCAAATGCAGAGAATAATTTTGCCACACCTAGTGTGTGTGTGACAATCATTGCTACTTTAACTTTAACTTTAACTTTATGAAGCCCTAAAAATACCCAAACACCTCCATTAATGTAATATATACATGATGTAAGTATATAAGTCAAGTAGTAACATTCATAATAACATTTAATATATACATGATGTAAGTATATAAGTCAAGTAGTAACATTCATAATAACATGTAATATATACAGGATGTAAGTATATAAGTCAAGTAGTAACATTCATAATAACATGTAATATATACATGATGTAAGTATATATGTCATGTAGTAACATTCATAATAACATGTAATATATACATGATGTAAGTATATAAGTCAAGTAGTAACATTCATAATAACATGTGATATATACATGATGTAAGTATATAAGTCAAGTAGTAACATTCATAATAACATGTAATATATACATGATGTAAGTATATATGTCATGTAGTAACATTCATAATAACATGTAATATATACATGATGTAAGTATATATGTCATGTAGTAACATTCATAATAACATGTAATATATACATGATGTAAGTATATAAGTCAAGTAGTAACATTCATAATAACATGTAATATATACATGATGTAAGTATATAAGTCAAGTAGTAACATTCATAATAACATGTAATATATACACGATGTAAGTATATATGTCATGTAGTAACATTCATAATAACATGTAATATATACACGATGTAAGTATATATGTCATGTAGTAACATTCATAATAACATGTAATATATACATATGTCGTGTAGTAACATTCATAATAACATGTAATATATACATGATGTAAGTATATATGTCATGTAGTAACATTCATAATAACATGTAATATATACATGATGTAAGTATATATGTCATGTAGTAACATTCATAATAACATGTAATATATACATGATGTAAGTATATATGTCATGTAGTAACATTCATAATAACATGTCATATATACATGATGTAAGTATATAAGTCAAGTAGTAACATTCATAATAACATGTAATATATACATGATGTAAGTATATACGTCATGTAGTAACATTCATAATAACATGTAATATATACATGATGTAAGTATATACGTCATTTAGTAACATTCATAATAACATGTAATATATACATGATGTAAGTATATATGTCATGTAGTAACATTCATAATAACATGTAATATATACATGATGTAAGTATATATATCATGTAGTAACATTCATAATAACATGTAATATATACATGATGTAAGTATATATGTCATGTAGTAACATTCATAATAACATGTAATATATACATGATGTAAGTATATATGTCATGTAGTAACATTCATAATAACATGTAATATATACATGATGTAAGTATTTATGTCATGTAGTAACATTCATAATAACATGTAATATATACATGATGTAAGTATATAATGTCATGTAGTAACATTCATAATAACATGTAATATATACATGATGTAAGTATATAAGTCATGTAGTAACATTCATAATAACATGTAATATATACATGATGTAAGTATATAATGTCATGTAGTAACATTCATAATAACATGTCATATATACATGATATAAGTATATATGTCATGTAGTAACATTCATAATAACATGTAATATATACATGATGTAAGTATATATGTCATGTAGTAACATTCATAATAACATGTAATATATACATGATGTAAGTATATATGTCATGTAGTAACATTCATAATAACATGTAATATATACATGATGTAAGTATATATGTCATGTAGTAACATTCATAATAACATGTAATATATACATGATGTAAGTATATATGTCATGTAGTAACATTCATAACAACATGTAATATATACATGATGTAAGTATATATGTCATGTAGTAACATTCATAATAACATGTAGTATATACATGATGTAAGTATATATGTCATGTAGTAACATTCATAATAACATGTCATATATACATGATGTAAGTATATATGTCATGTAGTAACATTCATAATAACATGTCATATATACATGATGTAAGTATATATGTCATGTAGTAACATTCATAATAACATGTAATATATACATGATGTAAGTATATATGTCATGTAGTAACATTCATAATAACATGTCATATATACATGATGTAAGTATATATGTCATGTAGTAACATTCATAATAACATGTCATATATACATGATGTAAGTATATATGTCATGTAGTAACATTCATAATAACATGTAATATATACATGATGTAAGTATATATGTCATGTAGTAACATTCATAATAACATGTAATATATACAGGATGTAAGTATATAAGTCAAGTAGTAACATTCATAATAACATGTAATATATACATGATGTAAGTATATATGTCATGTAGTAACATTCATAATAACATGTAATATATACATGATGTAAGTATATAAGTCAAGTAGTAACATTCATAATAACATGTGATATATACATGATGTAAGTATATAAGTCAAGTAGTAACATTCACAATAACATGTAATATATACATGATGTAAGTATATATGTCATGTAGTAACATTCATAATAACATGTAATATATACATGATGTAAGTATATATGTCATGTAGTAACATTCATAATAACATGTAATATATACATGATGTAAGTATATAAGTCAAGTAGTAACATTCATAATAACATGTAATATATACATGATGTAAGTATATAAGTCAAGTAGTAACATTCATAATAACATGTAATATATACACGATGTAAGTATATATGTCATGTAGTAACATTCATAATAACATGTAATATATACACGATGTAAGTATATATGTCATGTAGTAACATTCATAATAACATGTAATATATATGTATGTCGTGTAGTAACATTCATAATAACATGTAATATATACATGATGTAAGTATATATGTCATGTAGTAACATTCATAATAACATGTAATATATACAGGATGTAAGTATATAAGTCAAGTAGTAACATTCATAATAACATGTAATATATACATGATGTAAGTATATATGTCATGTAGTAACATTCATAATAACATGTAATATATACATGATGTAAGTATATAAGTCAAGTAGTAACATTCATAATAACATGTGATATATACATGATGTAAGTATATAAGTCAAGTAGTAACATTCATAATAACATGTAATATATACATGATGTAAGTATATATGTCATGTAGTAACATTCATAATAACATGTAATATATACATGATGTAAGTATATATGTCATGTAGTAACATTCATAATAACATGTAATATATACATGATGTAAGTATATAAGTCAAGTAGTAACATTCATAATAACATGTAATATATACATGATGTAAGTATATAAGTCAAGTAGTAACATTCATAATAACATGTAATATATACACGATGTAAGTATATATGTCATGTAGTAACATTCATAATAACATGTAATATATACACGATGTAAGTATATATGTCATGTAGTAACATTCATAATAACATGTAATATATACATATGTCGTGTAGTAACATTCATAATAACATGTAATATATACATGATGTAAGTATATATGTCATGTAGTAACATTCATAATAACATGTAATATATACATGATGTAAGTATATATGTCATGTAGTAACATTCATAATAACATGTAATATATACATGATGTAAGTATATATGTCATGTAGTAACATTCATAATAACATGTCATATATACATGATGTAAGTATATAAGTCAAGTAGTAACATTCATAATAACATGTAATATATACATGATGTAAGTATATACGTCATGTAGTAACATTCATAATAACATGTAATATATACATGATGTAAGTATATACGTCATTTAGTAACATTCATAATAACATGTAATATATACATGATGTAAGTATATATGTCATGTAGTAACATTCATAATAACATGTAATATATACATGATGTAAGTATATATATCATGTAGTAACATTCATAATAACATGTAATATATACATGATGTAAGTATATATGTCATGTAGTAACATTCATAATAACATGTAATATATACATGATGTAAGTATATATGTCATGTAGTAACATTCATAATAACATGTAATATATACATGATGTAAGTATTTATGTCATGTAGTAACATTCATAATAACATGTAATATATACATGATGTAAGTATATAATGTCATGTAGTAACATTCATAATAACATGTAATATATACATGATGTAAGTATATAAGTCATGTAGTAACATTCATAATAACATGTAATATATACATGATGTAAGTATATAATGTCATGTAGTAACATTCATAATAACATGTCATATATACATGATATAAGTATATATGTCATGTAGTAACATTCATAATAACATGTAATATATACATGATGTAAGTATATATGTCATGTAGTAACATTCATAATAACATGTAATATATACATGATGTAAGTATATATGTCATGTAGTAACATTCATAATAACATGTAATATATACATGATGTAAGTATATATGTCATGTAGTAACATTCATAATAACATGTAATATATACATGATGTAAGTATATATGTCATGTAGTAACATTCATAACAACATGTAATATATACATGATGTAAGTATATAAGTCAAGTAGTAACATTCATAATAACATGTAATATATACACGATGTAAGTATATATGTCATGTAGTAACATTCATAATAACATGTAATATATACACGATGTAAGTATATATGTCATGTAGTAACATTCATAATAACATGTAATATATACATATGTCGTGTAGTAACATTCATAATAACATGTAATATATACATGATGTAAGTATATATGTCATGTAGTAACATTCATAATAACATGTAATATATACATGATGTAAGTATATATGTCATGTAGTAACATTCATAATAACATGTAATATATACATGATGTAAGTATATATGTCATGTAGTAACATTCATAATAACATGTCATATATACATGATGTAAGTATATAAGTCAAGTAGTAACATTCATAATAACATGTAATATATACATGATGTAAGTATATACGTCATGTAGTAACATTCATAATAACATGTAATATATACATGATGTAAGTATATACGTCATTTAGTAACATTCATAATAACATGTAATATATACATGATGTAAGTATATATGTCATGTAGTAACATTCATAATAACATGTAATATATACATGATGTAAGTATATATATCATGTAGTAACATTCATAATAACATGTAATATATACATGATGTAAGTATATATGTCATGTAGTAACATTCATAATAACATGTAATATATACATGATGTAAGTATATATGTCATGTAGTAACATTCATAATAACATGTAATATATACATGATGTAAGTATTTATGTCATGTAGTAACATTCATAATAACATGTAATATATACATGATGTAAGTATATAATGTCATGTAGTAACATTCATAATAACATGTAATATATACATGATGTAAGTATATAAGTCATGTAGTAACATTCATAATAACATGTAATATATACATGATGTAAGTATATAATGTCATGTAGTAACATTCATAATAACATGTCATATATACATGATATAAGTATATATGTCATGTAGTAACATTCATAATAACATGTAATATATACATGATGTAAGTATATATGTCATGTAGTAACATTCATAATAACATGTAATATATACATGATGTAAGTATATATGTCATGTAGTAACATTCATAATAACATGTAATATATACATGATGTAAGTATATATGTCATGTAGTAACATTCATAATAACATGTAATATATACATGATGTAAGTATATATGTCATGTAGTAACATTCATAACAACATGTAATATATACATGATGTAAGTATATATGTCATGTAGTAACATTCATAATAACATGTAGTATATACATGATGTAAGTATATATGTCATGTAGTAACATTCATAATAACATGTCATATATACATGATGTAAGTATATATGTCATGTAGTAACATTCATAATAACATGTCATATATACATGATGTAAGTATATATGTCATGTAGTAACATTCATAATAACATGTAATATATACATGATGTAAGTATATATGTCATGTAGTAACATTCATAATAACATGTCATATATACATGATGTAAGTATATATGTCATGTAGTAACATTCATAATAACATGTCATATATACATGATGTAAGTATATATGTCATGTAGTAACATTCATAATAACATGTAATATATACATGATGTAAGTATATATGTCATGTAGTAACATTCATAATAACATGTAATATATACAGGATGTAAGTATATAAGTCAAGTAGTAACATTCATAATAACATGTAATATATACATGATGTAAGTATATATGTCATGTAGTAACATTCATAATAACATGTAATATATACATGATGTAAGTATATAAGTCAAGTAGTAACATTCATAATAACATGTGATATATACATGATGTAAGTATATAAGTCAAGTAGTAACATTCACAATAACATGTAATATATACATGATGTAAGTATATATGTCATGTAGTAACATTCATAATAACATGTAATATATACATGATGTAAGTATATATGTCATGTAGTAACATTCATAATAACATGTAATATATACATGATGTAAGTATATAAGTCAAGTAGTAACATTCATAATAACATGTAATATATACATGATGTAAGTATATAAGTCAAGTAGTAACATTCATAATAACATGTAATATATACACGATGTAAGTATATATGTCATGTAGTAACATTCATAATAACATGTAATATATACACGATGTAAGTATATATGTCATGTAGTAACATTCATAATAACATGTAATATATATGTATGTCGTGTAGTAACATTCATAATAACATGTAATATATACATGATGTAAGTATATATGTCATGTAGTAACATTCATAATAACATGTAATATATACAGGATGTAAGTATATAAGTCAAGTAGTAACATTCATAATAACATGTAATATATACATGATGTAAGTATATATGTCATGTAGTAACATTCATAATAACATGTAATATATACATGATGTAAGTATATAAGTCAAGTAGTAACATTCATAATAACATGTGATATATACATGATGTAAGTATATAAGTCAAGTAGTAACATTCATAATAACATGTAATATATACATGATGTAAGTATATATGTCATGTAGTAACATTCATAATAACATGTAATATATACATGATGTAAGTATATATGTCATGTAGTAAGATTCATAATAACATGTAATATATACATGATGTAAGTATATAAGTCAAGTAGTAACATTCATAATAACATGTAATATATACATGATGTAAGTATATAAGTCAAGTAGTAACATTCATAATAACATGTAATATATACACGATGTAAGTATATATGTCATGTAGTAACATTCATAATAACATGTAATATATACACGATGTAAGTATATATGTCATGTAGTAACATTCATAATAACATGTAATATATACATATGTCGTGTAGTAACATTCATAATAACATGTAATATATACATGATGTAAGTATATATGTCATGTAGTAACATTCATAATAACATGTAATATATACATGATGTAAGTATATATGTCATGTAGTAACATTCATAATAACATGTAATATATACATGATGTAAGTATATATGTCATGTAGTAACATTCATAATAACATGTCATATATACATGATGTAAGTATATAAGTCAAGTAGTAACATTCATAATAAAATGTAATATATACATGATGTAAGTATATACGTCATGTAGTAACATTCATAATAACATGTAATATATACATGATGTAAGTATATACGTCATTTAGTAACATTCATAATAACATGTAATATATACATGATGTAAGTATATATGTCATGTAGTAACATTCATAATAACATGTAATATATACATGATGTAAGTATATATATCATGTAGTAACATTCATAATAACATGTAATATATACATGATGTAAGTATATATGTCATGTAGTAACATTCATAATAACATGTAATATATACATGATGTAAGTATATATGTCATGTAGTAACATTCATAATAACATGTAATATATACATGATGTAAGTATTTATGTCATGTAGTAACATTCATAATAACATGTAATATATACATGATGTAAGTATATAATGTCATGTAGTAACATTCATAATAACATGTAATATATACATGATGTAAGTATATAAGTCATGTAGTAACATTCATAATAACATGTAATATATACATGATGTAAGTATATAATGTCATGTAGTAACATTCATAATAACATGTCATATATACATGATATAAGTATATATGTCATGTAGTAACATTCATAATAACATGTAATATATACATGATGTAAGTATATATGTCATGTAGTAACATTCATAATAACATGTAATATATACATGATGTAAGTATATATGTCATGTAGTAACATTCATAATAACATGTAATATATACATGATGTAAGTATATATGTCATGTAGTAACATTCATAATAACATGTAATATATACATGATGTAAGTATATATGTCATGTAGTAACATTCATAACAACATGTAATATATACATGATGTAAGTATATATGTCATGTAGTAACATTCATAATAACATGTAGTATATACATGATGTAAGTATATATGTCATGTAGTAACATTCATAATAACATGTCATATATACATGATGTAAGTATATATGTCATGTAGTAACATTCATAATAACATGTCATATATACATGATGTAAGTATATATGTCATGTAGTAACATTCATAATAACATGTAATATATACATGATGTAAGTATATATGTCATGTAGTAACATTCATAATAACATGTCATATATACATGATGTAAGTATATATGTCATGTAGTAACATTCATAATAACATGTCATATATACATGATGTAAGTATATATGTCATGTAGTAACATTCATAATAACATGTAATATATACATGATGTAAGTATATATGTCATGTAGTAACATTCATAATAACATGTAATATATACAGGATGTAAGTATATAAGTCAAGTAGTAACATTCATAATAACATGTAATATTACATGATGTAGTATATATGTCATGTAGTAACATTCATAATAACATGTAATATATACATGATGTAAGTATATAAGTCAAGTAGTAACATTCATATAACATGTGATATATACATGATGTAAGTATATAAGTCAAGTAGTAACATTCACATAACATGTAATATATACATGATGTAAGTATATATGTCATGTAGTAACATTCATAATAACATGTAATATATACATGATGTAAGTAAATATGTCATGTAGTAACATTCATAATAACATGTAATATATACATGATGTAAGTATATAAGTCAAGTAGTAACATTCATAATAACATGTAATATATACATGATGTAAGTATATAAGTCAAGTAGTAACATTCATAATAACATGTAATATATACACGATGTAAGTATATATGTCATGTAGTAACATTCATAATAACATGTAATATATACACGATGTAATATGTCATGTAGTAACATTCATAATAACATGTAATATATATGTATGTCGTGTAGTAACATTCATAATAACATGTAATATATACATGATGTAAGTATATATGTCATGTAGTAACATTCATAATAACATGTAATATATACATGATGTAAGTATATATGTCATGTAGTAACATTCATAATAACATGTAATATATACATGATGTAAGTATATATGTCATGTAGTAACATTCATAATAACATGTAATATATACATGATGTAAGTATATAAGTCAAGTAGTAACATTCATAATAACATGTAATATATACATGATGTAAATATAAGTCAAGTAGTAACATTCATAATAACATGTAATATATACATGATGTAAGTATATACGTCATGTAGTAACATTCATAATAACATGTAATATATACATGATGTAAGTATATACGTCATTTAGTAACATTCATAATAACATGTAATATATACATGATGTAAGTATATATGTCATGTAGTAACATTCATAATAACATGTAATATATACATGATGTAAGTATATATATCATGTAGTAACATTCATAATAACATGTAATATATACATGATGTAAGTATATATGTCATGTAGTAACATTCATAATAACATGTAATATATACATGATGTAAGTATATATGTCATGTAGTAACATTCATAATAACATGTAATATATACATGATGTAAGTATTTATGTCATGTAGTAACATTCATAATAACATGTAATATATACATGATGTAAGTATATAATGTCATGTAGTAACATTCATAATAACATGTAATATATACATGATGTAAGTATATAGTCATGTAGTAACATTCATAATAACATGTAATATATACATGATGTAAGTATATATGTCATGTAGTAACATTCATAATAACATGTAATATATACATGATGTAAGTATATATGTCATGTAGTAACATTCATAACAACATAGTAATATATACATGATGTAAGTATATATGTCATGTAGTAACATTCATAATAGCATGTAGTATATACATGATGTAAGTATATATGTCATGTAGTAACATTCATAATAACATGTCATATATACATGATGTAAGTATATATGTCATGTAGTAACATTCATAATAACATGTCATATATACATGATGTAAGTATATATGTCATGTAGTAACATTCATAATAACATGTAATATATACATGATGTAAGTATATATGTCATGTAGTAACATTCATAATAACATGTAATATATACATGATGTAAGTATATATGTCATGTAGTAACATTCATAACAACATGTAATATATACATGATGTAAGTATATATGTCATGTAGTAACATTCATAATAACATGTAGTATATACATGATGTAAGTATATATGTCATGTAGTAACATTCATAATAACATGTCATATATACATGATGTAAGTATATATGTCATGTAGTAACATTCATAATAACATGTCATATATACATGATGTAAGTATATATGTCATGTAGTAACATTCATAATAACATGTCATATATACATGATGTAAGTATATATGTCATGTAGTAACATTCATAACAACATGTAATATATACATGATGTAAGTATATATGTCATGTAGTAACATTCATAATAACATGTAGTATATACATGATGTAAGTATATATGTCATGTAGTAACATTCATAATAACATGTCATATATACATGATGTAAGTATATATGTCATGTAGTAACATTCATAATAACATGTCATATATACATGATGTAAGTATATATGTCATGTAGTAACATTCATAATAACATGTCATAGTTCTGTATTTTGATCATTTTAAACATATTTAGTTTTAAAGCATTAGTCTCAAAAACGCATCACAATTTTTTTTTTTTCCCCAACAACATGACAGATTATTACTCCCTGCAGACTTCATGAGAGACAAGAAACTTAATAAGACATCACTTACTGTCCAATGTCTGCTGTCATTAGGATGCAGACTGCTAGGATGTTCATATATTCTCATTTAGATGAAGAATGACTCATAATCCTCACCAAGAAAAGGGGGTGGGACCAAGCGTCTTTTCGTGTTGTTTAGCCATTCATTCCCGGGTCTAAATGGGCTGTCAAAGGGTACCAACTTGTCAGAATACGTCCTCAGCAGAACCCCCCCCCCCCCCCCCCCCCCACATGCGTCCACTCAGTGGCTTCCCTTCCACACGCAGGCCAGATGGTGCTGGAATCCCTTATCAGATGCTGCTATTTGCAGTCACGCCTGAAGGTTTGAAGCATTTCAGCTTGTGTGTATGCTGACTGCTGCACCACATGCTGCACGAGTCATGACTAGATGTGTGTATGCTGACTGCTGCACCACATGCTGCACGAGTCATGACTAGATGTGTGTATGCTGACTGCTGCACCACATGCTGCACGAGTCATGACTAGATGTGTGTATGCTGACTGCTGCACCACATGCTGCACGAGTCATGACTAGATGTGTGTATGCTGACTGCTGCACCACATGCTGCACGAGTCATGACTAGATGTGTGTATGCTGACTGCTGCACCACATGCTGCACGAGTCATGACTAGATGTGTGTATGCTGACTGCTGCACCACATGCTGCACGAGTCATGACTAGATGTGTGTATGCTGACTGCTGCACCACATGCTGCACGAGTCATGACTAGATGTGTGTATGCTGACTGCTGCACCACATGCTGCACGAGTCATGACTAGATGTGTGTATGCTGACTGCTGCACCACATGCTGCACGAGTCATGACTAGATGTGTGTATGCTGACTGCTGACCCACATGCTGCACGAGTCATGACTAGATGTGTGTATGCTGACTGCTGCACCACATGCTGCACGAGTCATGACTAGATGTGTGTATGCTGACTGCTGCACCACATGCTGCACGAGTCATGACTAGATGTGTGTATGCTGACTGCTGCACCACATGCTGCACGGGTCATGACTAGATGTGTGTATGCTGACTGCTGCACCACATGCTGCACGGGTCATGACTAGATGTGTGTATGCTGACTGCCGCACCACATGCTGCACGAGTCATGACTAGATGTGTGTATGCTGACTGCTGCACCACATGCTGCACGAGTCATGACTAGATGTGTGTATGCTGACTGCTGCACCACATGCTGCACGAGTCATGACTAGATGTGTGTATGCTGACTGCTGACCCACATGCTGCACGAGTCATGACTAGATGTGTGTATGCTGACTGCTGCACCACATGCTGCACGAGTCATGACTAGATGTGTGTATGCTGACTGCTGCACCACATGCTGCACGAGTCATGACTAGATGTGTGTATGCTGACTGCTGCACCACATGCTGCACGAGTCATGACTAGATGTGTGTATGCTGACTGCTGCACCACATGCTGCACGAGTCATGACTAGATGTGTGTATGCTGACTGCTGCACCACATGCTGCACGAGTCATGACTAGATGTGTGTATGCTGACTGCTGCACCACATGCTGCACGAGTCATGACTAGATGTGTGTATGCTGACTGCTGCACCACATGCTGCACGAGTCATGACTAGATGTGTGTATGCTGACTGCTGACCCACATGCTGCACGAGTCATGACTAGATGTGTGTATGCTGACTGCTGCACCACATGCTGCACGAGTCATGACTAGATGTGTGTATGCTGACTGCTGCACCACATGCTGCACGAGTCATGACTAGATGTGTGTATGCTGACTGCTGCACCACATGCTGCACGGGTCATGACTAGATGTGTGTATGCTGACTGCTGCACCACATGCTGCACGGGTCATGACTAGATGTGTGTATGCTGACTGCCGCACCACATGCTGCACGAGTCATGACTAGATGTGTGTATGCTGACTGCTGCACCACATGCTGCACGAGTCATGACTAGATGTGTGTATGCTGACTGCTGCACCACATGCTGCACGAGTCATGACTAGATGTGTGTATGCTGACTGCTGACCCACATGCTGCACGAGTCATGACTAGATGTGTGTATGCTGACTGCTGCACCACATGCTGCACGAGTCATGACTAGATGTGTGTATGCTGACTGCTGACCCACATGCTGCACGAGTCATGACTAGATGTGTGTATGCTGACTGCTGCACCACATGCTGCACGAGTCATGACTAGATGTGTGTATGCTGACTGCTGCACCACATGCTGCACGAGTCATGACTAGATGTGTGTATGCTGACTGCTGCACCACATGCTGCACGGGTCATGACTAGATGTGTGTATGCTGACTGCTGCACCACATGCTGCACGGGTCATGACTAGATGTGTGTATGCTGACTGCCGCACCACATGCTGCACGAGTCATGACTAGATGTGTGTATGCTGACTGCTGCACCACATGCTGCACGAGTCATGACTAGATGTGTGTATGCTGACTGCTGCACCACATGCTGCACGAGTCATGACTAGATGTGTGTATGCTGACTGCTGACCCACATGCTGCACGAGTCATGACTAGATGTGTGTATGCTGACTGCTGCACCACATGCTGCACGAGTCATGACTAGATGTGTGTATGCTGACTGCTGACCCACATGCTGCACGAGTCATGACTAGATGTGTGTATGCTGACTGCTGCACCACATGCTGCACGGGTCATGACTAGATGTGTGTATGCTGACTGCTGCACCACATGCTGCACGAGTCATGACTAGATGTGTGTATGCTGACTGCTGCACCACATGCTGCACGGGTCATGACTAGATGTGTGTATGCTGACTGCCGCACCACATGCTGCACGGGTCATGACTAGATGTGTGTATGCTGACTGCCGCACCACATGCTGCACGAGTCATGACTAGATGTGTGTATGCTGACTGCTGCACCACATGCTGCACGAGTCATGACTAGATGTGTGTATGCTGACTGCTGCACCACATGCTGCACGAGTCATGACTAGATGTTTGTATGCTGACTGCTGCACCACATGCTGCACGAGTCATGACTAGATGTGTGTATGCTGACTGCTGACCCACATGCTGCACGAGTCATGACTAGATGTGTGTATGCTGACTGCTGCACCACATGCTGCACGAGTCATGACTAGATGTGGGTATGCTGACTGCTGCACCACATGCTGCACGAGTCATGACTAGATGTGTGTATGCTGACTGCTGACCCACATGCTGCACGAGTCATGACTAGATGTGTGTATGCTGACTGCTGCACCACATGCTGCACGAGTCATGACTAGATGTGTGTATGCTGACTGCTGCACCACATGCTGCACGGGTCATGACTAGATGTGTGTATGCTGACTGCTGCACCACATGCTGCACGGGTCATGACTAGATGTGTGTATGCTGACTGCTGCACCACATGCTGCACGGGTCATGACTAGATGTGTGTATGCTGACTGCTGCACCACATGCTGCACGAGTCATGACTAGATGTGTGTATGCTGACTGCTGCACCACATGCTGCACGAGTCATGACTAGATGTGTGTATGCTGACTGCTGCACCACATGCTGCACGGGTCATGACTAAATGTGTGTATGCTGACTGCTGCACCACATGCTGCACGGGTCATGACTAGATGTGTGTATGCTGACTGCTGCACCACATGCTGCACGAGTCATGACTAGATGTGTGTATGCTGACTGCTGCACCACATGCTGCACGAGTCATGACTAGATATGTGTGTATGCTGTCTGCTGTTCAATAATAAACATCCCCCTTCTCTCCCCAGTGCATAAACAACAATAGTGCAATAATAAACATCCCCCTTCTCTCCCCAGTGCATAAACAACAATAGTGCAATAATAAACATCCCCCTTCTCTCCCCAGTGCATAAACAACAATAGTGCAATAATAAACATCCCCCTTCTCTCCCCAGTGCATAAACAACAATAGTGCAATAATAAACATCCCCCTTCTCTCCCCAGTGCATAAACAACAATAGTGCAATAATAAACATCCCCCTTCTCTCCCCAGTGCATAAACAACAATAGTGCAATAATGAACATCCCCCTTGGAGAACAACAACAAATGAATAATAAAAGCAATAAACAAAACAACTTGACATATTTATAATGATGTAAATAATGAGCGGTCAAATCGTTATTGAAACTCATTTTCTGTCCACTTCGTCTTGAATTTGTTGTCATATTTTTGGTAAAAACAAACACCAAAACACATTTGGTGGTTTATTAAAATATGTTCTGGATATTTTAAATACTTTTTCAAAAGATAAAAAGCCTAATTAAGGTTTTTACTTGTGTTTTAAAACATCTTTTAGTGTGTGCATGGAGGGCCAACATGGGGGTTTGTGTGGGCCCCCAAGTTAGTGCGAGGCCCCTGGATAGGTTTGTGTGGGCCCCCAAGTTAGTGCGAGGCCCCTGGATAGGTTTGTGTGGGCCCCCAAGTTAGTGTGAGGCCCCTTGATAGGTTTGTGTGGGCCCCCAAGTTAGTGTGAGGCCCCTGGATAGGTTTGTGTGGGCCCCCAAGTTAGTGTGAGGCCCCTGGATAGGTTTGTGTGGGCCCCCAAGTTAGTGTGAGGCCCCTGGATAGGTTTGTGTGGGCCCCCAAGTTAGTGCGAGGCCCCTGGATAGGTTTGTGTGGGCCCCCAAGTTAGTGCGAGGCCCCTGAATAGGTTTGTGTGGGCCCCCAAGTTAGTGCGAGGCCCCTGGATAGGTTTGTGTGGGCCCCCAAGTTAGTGCGAGGCCCCTGGATAGGTTTGTGTGGGCCCCCAAGTTAGTGCGAGGCCCCTGGATAGGTTTGTGTGGGCCCCCAAGTTAGTGCGAGGCCCCTGGATAGGTTTGTGTGGGCCCCCAAGTTAGTGCGAGGCCCCTGGATAGGTTTGTGTGGGCCCCCAAGTTAGTGCGAGGCCCCTGGATAGGTTTGTGTGGGCCCCCAAGTTAGTGTGAGGCCCCTGGATAGGTTTGTGTGGGCCCCCAAGTTAGTGTGAGGCCCCTGGATAGGTTTGTGTGGGCCCCCAAGTTAGTGCGAGGCCCCTGGATAGGTTTGTGTGGGCCCCCAAGTTAGTGCAAGGCCCCTGGATAGGTTTGTGTGGGCCCCCAAGTTAGTGTGAGGCCCCTGGATAGGTTTGTGTGGGCCCCCAAGTTAGTGCGAGGCCCCTGGATAGGTTTGTGTTGGATTGGGGGCCCCCAAGTTAGTGCGAGGCCCCTGGATAGGTTTGTGTGGGATTGGGGGTCCCCAAGTTAGTGCGAGGCCCCTGGATAGGTTTGTGTGGGCCCCCAAGTTAGTGCGAGGCCCCTGGATAGGTTTGTGTGGGATTGGGGGCCCCCAAGTTAGTGCGAGGCCCCTGGATAGGTTTGTGTGGGATTGGGGGCCCCCAAGTTAGTGCGAGGCCCCTGGATAGGTTTGTGTGGGATTGGGGGCCCCCAAATTAGTGCGAGGCCCCTGGATAGGTTTGTGTGGGATTGGGGGCCCCCAAGTTAGTGCGAGGCCCCTGGATAGGTTTGTGTGGGATTGGGGGCCCCCAAGTTAGTGCGAGGCCCCTAGATAGGTTTGTGTGGGATTGGGGGCCCCCAAATTAGTGCGAGGCCCCTGGATAGGTTTGTGTGGTATTGGGGGCCCCCAAGTTAGTGCAAGGCCCCTAGATGGGTTTGTGTGGGATTGGGGGCCCCCAAATTAGTGCGAGGCCCCTGGATAGGTTTGTGTGGGATTGGGGGCCCCCAAGTTAGTGCGAGGCCGCTGGATAGGTTTGTGTGGGATTGGGGGCCCCCAAGTTAGTGCGAGGCCCCTGGATAGGTTTGTGTGGGATTGGGGGCCCCCAAGTTAGTGCGAGGCCCCTGGATAGGTTTGTGTGGGATTGGGGGCCCCCAAATTAGTGCGAGGCCCCTGGATAGGTTTGTGTGGGATTGGGGGCCCCCAAATTAGTGCGAGGCCCCTGGATAGGTTTGTGTGGGATTGGGGGCCCCCAAGTTAATGCGAGGCCCCTGGATAGGAGGATGAAATATCACAGAGGTATTCACACCGCACGTGCGTTGCTCCAAACTGTGCAGCGATTGGCTGATGCTCCGCCTTCGCCCCGCCCTTCCAATGACGTCACCGTTGTCCCTGCCTATCGGCGGGGCTCCGCAGCGACCACCGCACTGCTCACTCACAGCGTGCCCGGGACGAGGCGCTGGTCCCGGCGTGGCTGCGATGGCAACCTCCGTCAGACAGCCGCACTGCCTTAAGGTGCTCCATCCGGGCTCCTCCACCTCAGACCTCCAGTAGACCGAGGACAGGACGAGGATGACGCGGATGCACAGGAGACGTGGTGGTCCTGTCAACTTGGACCAGGACTTTTCTTCTTACTGATTCATCTTCACGCCATCTTCATCCGCCATGTTTGTTCCGTCCCTGGTGAGTGCTTGCATTTATTATTTCTTTGTCTTTTCAAGGATTCCTTCAGCACAATTTAAAGGAGCAGCGCCACCTTTTATGTACATCCACGCCCTCGAGGCACAGTGCGTCCCACACTCAACTTGTCATGCTTCAATTCTACAATATTCATATTTGCTGACCATGACGTTGCCAAGTCAGGCTGATCACTAGATACACAATACTTACATAAATACTATGTTTCACTAGATACACAATACTTACATAAATACTATGTTTCACTAGATAGACAATACTTACATAAATACTATGTTTCACTAGATAGACAATACTTACATAAATACTATGTTTCACTAGATAGACAATACTTACATAAATACTATGTTTCACTAGATAGACAATACTTACATAAATACTATGTTTCACTAGATAGACAGACAATACTTACATAAATACTATGTTTCACAAGATAGACAATACTTACATAAATACTATGTTTCACTAGATAAACAACACTTACATAAATACTATGTTTCACTAGATACACAATACTTACATAAATACTATGTTTCACTAGATAGACAATACTTACATAAATACTATGTTTCACTAGATACACAATACTTACATACATACTATGTTTCACTAGATACACAATACTTACATAAATACTATGTTTCACTAGATAGACAATACTTACATAAATACTATGTTTCACTAGATAGACAATACTTACATAAATACTATGTTTCACTAGATAGACAATACTTACATAAATACTATGTTTCACTAGATAGACAATACTTATATAAATACTATGTTTCACTAGATAGACAATACTTACATAAATACTATGTTTCACTAGATAGACAGACAATACTTACATAAATACTATGTTTCACAAGATAGACAATACTTACATAAATACTATGTTTCACTAGATAGACAACACTTACATAAATACTATGTTTCACTAGATACACAATACTTACATAAATACTATGTTTCACTAGATACACAATACTTACATACATACTATGTTTCACTAGATAGACAATACTTACATAAATACTATGTTTCACTAGATAGACAATACTTACATAAATACTATGTTTCACTAGATAGACAATACTTACATAAATACTATGTTTCACTAGATACACAACACTTACATAAATACTATGTTTCACTAGATGGACAACACTTACATAAATACTATGTTTCACTAGATAGACAATACTTACATAAATACTATGTTTCACTAGATAGACAGACAATACTTACATAAATACTATGTTTCACTAGATAGACAATACTTACATAAATACTATGTTTCACTAGATACACAACACTTACATAAATACTATGTTTCACTAGATAGACAATACTTACATAAATACTATGTTTCACTAGATAGACAATACTTACATAAATACTATGTTTCACTAGATAGACAACACTTACATAAATACTATGTTTCACTAGATAGACAATACTTACATAAATACTATGTTTCACTAGATAGACAGACAATACTTACATAAATACTATGTTTCACTAGATGGACAATACTTACATAAATACTATGTTTCACTAGATACACAATACTTACATAAATACTATGTTTCACTAGATACACAACACTTACATAAATACTATGTTTCACTAGATGGACAATACTTACATAAATACTATGTTTCACTAGATAGACAATACTTACATAAATACTATGTTTCACTAGATAGACAATACTTACATAAATACTATGTTTCACTAGATACACAATACTTACATAAATACTATGTTTCACTAGATAGACAACACTTACATAAATACTATGTTTCACTAGATATACAATACTTACATACTTACTATGTTTCACTAGATAGACAATACTTACATACATACTATGTTTCACTAGATAGACAATACTTACATAAATACTATGTTTCACTAGATAGACAATACTTACATAAATACTATGTTTCACTAGATAGACAGACAATACTTACATAAATACTATGTTTCACTAGATAGACAATACTTACATAAATACTATGTTTCACTAGATACACAACACTTACATAAATACTATGTTTCACTAGATAGACAATACTTACATAAATACTATGTTTCACTAGATAGACAATACTTACAAAAATACTATGTTTCACTAGATAGACAACACTTACATAAATACTATGTTTCACTAGATAGACAATACTTACATAAATACTATGTTTCACTAGATAAACAGACAATACTTACATAAATACTATGTTTCACTAGATGGACAATACTTACATAAATACTATGTTTCACTAGATACACAATACTTACATAAATACTATGTTTCACTAGATAGACAATACTTACATAAATACTATGTTTCACTAGATACACAATACTTACATAAATACTATGTTTCAAGAAATGGACAACACTTACATAAATACTATGTTTCACTAGATAGACAATACTTACATAAATACTATGTTTCACTAGATAGACAATACTTACATAAATACTATGTTTCACTAGATACACAACACTTACATAAATACTATGTTCCACTAGATAGACAATACTTATATAAATACTATGTTTCACTAGATATACAATACTTACATACATACTATGTTTCACTAGATAGACAATACTTACATACATACTATGTTTCACTAGATAGACAATACTTACATAAATACTATGTTTCACTAGATACACAATACTTACATAAATACTATGTTTCACTAGATAGACAATACTTACATAAATACTATGTTTCACTAGATAGACAATACTTACATAAATACTATGTTTCACTAGATACACAATACTTACATAAATACTATGTTTCACTAGATAGACAATACTTACATAAATACTATGTTTCACTAGATAGACAATACTTATATAAATACTATGTTTCACTAGATAGACAATACTTACATAAATACTATGTTTCACTAGATAGACAATACTTACATAAATACTATGTTTCACTAGATAGACAATACTTACATAAATACTATGTTTCACTAGATAGACAACACTTACATAAATACTATGTTTCACTAGATAGACAATACTTACATAAATTCTATGTTTCACTAGATAGACAACACTTACATAAATACTATGTTTCACTAGATACACAATACTTACATAAATACTATGTTTCACTAGATAGACAATACTTACATAAATACTATGTTTCACTAGATAGACAATACTTACATAAATACTATGTTTCACTAGATAGACAGACAATACTTACATAAATACTATGTTTCACTAGATAGACAATACTTACATAAATACTATGTTTCACTAGATAGACAACACTTACATTAATACTATGTTTCACTAGATAGACAATACTTACATAAATACTATGTTTCACTAGATAGACAATACTTATATACATACTATGTTTCACTAGATAGACAATACTTACATAAATACTATGTTTCACTAGATAGACAATACTTACATAAATACTATGTTTCACTAGATAGACAACACTTACATACATACTATGTTTCACTAGATAGACAACACTTACATAAATACTATGTTTCACTAGATAGACAATACTTACATAAATACTATGTTTCACTAGATAGACAGACAATACTTACATAAATACTATGTTTCACTAGATAGACAATACTTACATAAATACTATGTTTCACTAGATAGACAACACTTACATAAATACTATGTTTCACTAGATAGACAATACTTACATAAATACTATGTTTCACTAGATAGACAGACAATACTTACATAAATACTATGTTTCACTATATAGACAATACTTACATAAATACTATGTTTCACTAGATAGACAACACTTACATAAATACTATGTTTCACTAGATAGACAATACTTACATAAATACTATGTTTCACTAGATAGACAATACTTACATAAATACTATGTTTCACTAGATAGACAATACTTACATAAATACTATGTTTCACTAGATAGACAATACTTACATAAATACTATGTTTCACTAGATAGACGGAAGTAGCGTGACTTGCCTGTAGCGGAAGTAGCGTGACTTGCCTGTAGCGGAAGTAGCGTGACTTGCCTGTAGCGGAAGTAGCGTGACTTGGCTGTAGCGGAAGTAGCGTGACTTGCCTGTAGCGGAAGTAGCGTGACTTGGCTGTAGCGGAAGTAGCGTGACTTGCCTGTAGCGGAAGTAGCGTGACTTGCCTGTAGCGGAAGTAGCGTGACTTGGCTGTAGCGGAAGTAGCGTGACTTGCCTGTAGCGGAAGTAGCATGACTTGCCTGTAGCGGAAGTAGCGTGACTTGCCTGTAGCGGAAGTAGCGTGACTTGGCTGTAGCGGAAGTAGCGTGACTTGCCTGTAGCGGAAGTAGCGTGACTTGCCTGTAGCGGAAGTAGCGTGACTTGCCTGTAGCGGAAGTAGCGTGACTTGCCTGTAGCGGAAGTAGCGTGACTTGCCTGTAGCGGAAGTAGCGTGACTTGCCTGTAGCGGAAGTAGCGTGACTTGGCTGTAGCGGAAGTAGCGTGACTTGCCTGTAGCGGAAGTAGCGTGACTTGGCTGTAGCGGAAGTAGCGTGACTTGGCTGTAGCGGAAGTAGCGTGACTTGCCTGTAGCGGAAGTAGCGTGACTTGCCTGTAGCGGAAGTAGCGTGACTTGCCTGTAGCGGAAGTAGCGTGACTTGCCTGTAGCGGAAGTAGCGTGACTTGCCTGTAGCGGAAGTAGCGTGACTTGCCTGTAGCGGAAGTAGCGTGACTTGCCTGTAGCGGAAGTAGCGTGACTTGCCTGTAGCGGAAGTAGCGTGACTTGCCTGTAGCGGAAGTAGCGTGACTTGCCTGTAGCGGAAGTAGCGTGACTTGCCTGTAGCGGAAGTAGCGTGACTTGGCTGTAGCGGAAGTAGCGTGACTTGCCTGTAGCGGAAGTAGCGTGACTTGCCTGTAGCGGAAGTAGCGTGACTTGCCTGTAGCGGAAGTAGCGTGACTTGCCTGTAGCGGAAGTAGCGTGACTTGCCTGTAGCGGAAGTAGCGTGACTTGCCTGTAGCGGAAGTAGCGTGACTTGCCTGTAGCGGAAGTAGCGTGACTTGCCTGTAGCGGAAGTAGCGTGACTTGCCTGTAGCGGAAGTAGCGTGACTTGCCTGTAGCGGAAGTAGCGTGACTTGCCTGTAGCGGAAGTAGCGTGACTTGCCTGTAGCGGAAGTAGCGTGACTTGCCTGTAGCGGAAGTAGCGTGACTTGCCTGTAGCGGAAGTAGCGTGACTTGCCTGTAGCGGAAGTAGCGTGACTTGCCTGTAGCGGAAGTAGCGTGACTTGCCTGTAGCGGAAGTAGCGTGACTTGCCTGTAGCGGAAGTAGCGTGACTTGCCTGTAGCGGAAGTAGCGTGACTTGGCTGTAGCGGAAGTAGCGTGATGTCGCAGGTTGAAAGGCTCCTCACATTGTTTACACCAGCAGCCAGAGAGATTGACATGGAGAAAGGAGGAAGCAGCTGATCAGTCCATCATGTCAACATTGACACACAAGTTAGTGATCACATCGTTGCTATAAATAGTTGGTCCGAGTTAGCGCTTATAACAACAATATCACTAATACTTGGTTAATATTCAAGTCACCACATATAAATGGAGTATTGGTGGCGCTTTTTAAATGGTTATTTATTGGATTTTATGGGGCGGAATAGAGGACCTCCCATTGGCTCTGCTGTCGGCGCACATTTATTTAGTTAGAACGCATACAAAAATACATGTCTTCATATAGTTGTGAATAACAGACACAATGTAAACAAAAGTGCAGTTCCCCTTAAAAGTGGTGCGCCTGAGTTGTAAATCACAAGTTTGGACCCCAGTGTTCTATGTTTGCTAGCAATGTTGTCAATGTGTTTCAGTGTTCTATGTTTGCTAGAAATGTTGCCAATGTGTTTCAGTGTTCTATGTTTGCTAGCAATGTTGCCAATGTGTTTCAGTGTTCTATGTTTGCTAGCAATGTTGTCAATGTGTTTCAGTGTTCTATGTTTGCTAGCAATGTTGTCAATGTGTTTCAGTGTTCTATGTTTGCTAGCAATGTTGTCAATGTGTTTCAGTGTTCTATGTTTGCTAGTAATGTTGTCAATGTGTTTCAGTGTTCTATGTTTGCTAGCAATGTTGCCAATGTGTTTCAGTGTTCTATGTTTGCTAGCAATGTTGCCAATGTGTTTCAGTGTTCTATGTTTGCTAGCAATGTTGTCAATGTGTTTCAGTGTTCTATGTTTGCTAGCAATGTTGTCAATGTGTTTCAGTGTTCTATGTTTGCTAGCAATGTTGCCAATGTGTTTCAGTGTTCTATGTTTGCTAGCAATGTTGTCAATGTGTTTCAGTGTTCTATGTTTGCTAGCAATGTTGCCAATGTGTTTCAGTGTTCTATGTTTGCTAGCAATGTTGTCAATGTGTTTCAGTGTTCTATGTTTGCTAGCAATGTTGTCAATGTGTTTCAGTGTTCTATGTTTGCTAGCAATGTTGTCAATGTGTTTCAGTGTTCTATGTTTGCTAGCAATGTTGTCAATGTGTTTCAGTGTTCTATGTTTGCTAGCAATGTTGTCAATGTGTTTCAGTGTTCTGTTTGCTAGCAATGTTGTCAATGTGTTTCAAGTTCCTCTATACCAGGGGTTCTTAACCTTTTTGACGGTGGGGCCCAAATTGTCCATTTACAGATTACAACCTTGTCAAATGATATAAAACCATATGTTAATCCCAAAGATTATCATTGATTTAACACATAAACTTTAGGCTTAGGTCGGGCTGATTAGAAAAATAAGTACTAATCAAACACACTGCATAAATAACTAATGGAAAATAAATGTACATACAATGATGATGTGCTAAAATAAATAAACTAACCCTAATAACGAATAGGTTTCTTAACCAAACTGTCAATACAATTAAAGTGCAAATGAAAATACAGCTTCACCTATTTAGTCATACTTTTTGCGCTGAAGTATTTGTTCTATGACCCTATAAGCTCCGGACTTCTTCTGCTTGTTTGATATTGCCATTACTGCCACAAGTGGTGGAAAAGTGTATCACAACTGAGTACCGTTGCAGTTCATACAGACTACAGCTGAAAAGCAGGTATTTTGGCCCGACCCTATGGTTAAGAAACACAAGAACTAAAACACGACACACAGGAAGGCAACAAAACACTACAAATAAATCACATGTTGAAAAACACACGAGCACTCTAGTGTTTTTAGGAATGTGCTGTTTGTCTCCCAAGTTTAGAAGTGAACTAAATGCTTGTCATTTGTAAATTGATGATGCTCATAGTGGGATTATTATTGAGCAGGCTGATTTGATGATGCTCATAGTGGGATTATTATTGAGCAGGCTGAATTGATGATGCTCATAGTGGGATTATTATTGAGCAGGCTGAATTGATGATGCTCATAGTGGGATTATTATTGAGCAGGCTGAATTGATGATGCTCATAGTGGGATTATTATTGAGCAGGCTAAATTGATGATGCCCATAGTGGGATTATTATTGAGCAGGCTAAATTGATGATGCCCATAGTGGGATTATTATTGAGCAGGCTAAATTGATGATGCTCATAGTGGGATTATTATTGAGCAGGCTAAATTGATGATGCCCATAGTGGGATTATTATTGAGCAGGCTAAATTGATGATGCTCATAGTGGGATTATTATTGAGCAGGCTAAATTGATGATGCTCATAGTGGTATTATTATTGAGCAGGCTAAATTGATGATGCTCATAGTGGGATTATTATTGAGCAGGCTGAATTGATGATGCTCATAGTGGGATTATTATTGAGCAGGCTAAATTGATGATGCTCATAGTGGGATTATTATTGAGCAGGCTGAATTGATGATGCTCATAGTGGGATTATTATTGAGCAGGCTAAATTGATGATGCTCATAGTGGGATTATTATTGAGCAGGCTAAATTGATGATGCTCATAGTGGTATTATTATTGAGCAGGCTAAATTGATGATGCTCATAGTGGGATTATTATTGAGCAGGCTAAATTGATGATGCTCATAGTGGGATTATTATTGAGCAGGCTAAACTGATGATGCTCATAGTGGTATTATTATTGAGCAGGCTAAATTGATGATGCCCATAGTGGTATTATTATTGAGCAGGCTAAATTGATGATGCCCATAGTGGTATTATTATTGAGCAGGCTAAATTGATGATGCCCATAGTGGGATTATTATTGAGCAGGCTAAATTGATGATGCTCATAGTGGGATTATTATTGAGCAGGCTAAATTGATGATGCTCATAGTGGTATTATTATTGAGCAGGCTAAATTGATGATGCTCATAGTGGTATTATTATTGAGCAGGCTGAATTGATGATGCTCATAGTGGGATTATTATTGAGCAGGCTAAATTGATGATGCTCATAGTGGGATTATTATTGAGCAGGCTGAATTGATGATGCCCATAGTGGGATTATTATTGAGCAGGCTAAATTGATGATGCTCATAGTGGGATTATTATTGAGCAGGCTAAATTGATGATGCCCATAGTGGGATTATTATTGAGCAGGCTAAATTGATGATGCTCATAGTGGGATTATTATTGAGCAGGCTGAATTGATGATGCCCATAGTGGGATTATTATTGAGCAGGCTAAATTGATGATGCTCATAGTGGTATTATTATTGAGCAGGCTAAATTGATGATGCCCATAGTGGTATTATTATTGAGCAGGCTAAATTGATGATGCTCATAGTGGGATTATTATTGAGCAGGCTGAATTGATGATGCTCATAGTGGGATTATTATTGAGCAGGCTAAATTGATGATGCCCATAGTGGGATTATTATTGAGCAGGCTAAATTGATGATGCCCATAGTGGGATTATTATTGAGCAGGCTAAATTGATGATGCTCATAGTGGGATTATTATTGAGCAGGCTAAATTGATGATGCCCATAGTGGGATTATTATTGAGCAGGCTAAATTGATGATGCCCATAGTGGGATTATTATTGAGCAGGCTAAATTGATGATGCTCATAGTGGGATTATTATTGAGCAGGCTAAATTGATGATGCCCATAGTGGGATTATTATTGAGCAGGCTAAATTGATGATGCTCATAGTGGGATTATTATTGAGCAGGCTAAATTGATGATGCTCATAGTGGTATTATTATTGAGCAGGCTAAATTGATGATGCTCATAGTGGGATTATTATTGAGCAGGCTGAATTGATGATGCTCATAGTGGGATTATTATTGAGCAGGCTAAATTGATGATGCTCATAGTGGGATTATTATTGAGCAGGCTGAATTGATGATGCTCATAGTGGGATTATTATTGAGCAGGCTAAATTGATGATGCTCATAGTGGGATTATTATTGAGCAGGCTAAATTGATGATGCTCATAGTGGTATTATTATTGAGCAGGCTAAATTGATGATGCTCATAGTGGGATTATTATTGAGCAGGCTAAATTGATGATGCTCATAGTGGGATTATTATTGAGCAGGCTAAACTGATGATGCTCATAGTGGTATTATTATTGAGCAGGCTAAATTGATGATGCCCATAGTGGTATTATTATTGAGCAGGCTAAATTGATGATGCCCATAGTGGTATTATTATTGAGCAGGCTAAATTGATGATGCCCATAGTGGGATTATTATTGAGCAGGCTAAATTGATGATGCTCATAGTGGGATTATTATTGAGCAGGCTAAATTGATGATGCTCATAGTGGTATTATTATTGAGCAGGCTAAATTGATGATGCTCATAGTGGTATTATTATTGAGCAGGCTGAATTGATGATGCTCATAGTGGGATTATTATTGAGCAGGCTAAATTGATGATGCTCATAGTGGTATTATTATTGAGCAGGCTAAGTTGATGATGCTCATAGTGGTATTATTATTGAGCAGGGTGTAGTCTGCCTGGAGAGGCTCATAGTGGTATTATTATTGAGCAGGGTGTAGTCTGCCTGGAGAGGCTCACACTGCAATGTGCAGACAACATGCTCATAGTGGTATTATTATTGAGCAGGGTGTAGTCTGCCTGGAGAGGCTCATAGTGGTATTATTATTGAGCAGGGTGTAGTCTGCCTGGAGAGGCTCACACTGCAATGTGCAGACAACATGCTCATAGTGGTATTATTATTGAGCAGGGTGTAGTCTGCCTGGAGAGGCTCATAGTGGTATTATTATTGAGCAGGGTGTAGTCTGCCTGGAGAGGCTCACACTGCAATGTGCAGACAACATGCTCATAGTGGTATTATTATTGAGCAGGGTGTAGTCTGCCTGAAGAGGCTCACACTGCAATGTGCAGACAACAAAACAAAGAACACCAGAAGCAGTTTTAACTGAAAGTCAATAGATTTTGTGACGTGTCAACAGGAGGCGCTGGAGAGCATTTAGGGCTCACAATACTGTCTGTCTAACTCCAATTCAGGGGTGTGACGTATATTGCGGTGTACTGGTGCCTGCCTGCACCATGGGGTGTGACGTATAGTGCGGTGTACTGGTGCCTGCCTGCACCATGGGGTGTGACGTATAGTGCGGTGTACTGGTGCCTGCCTGCACCATGGGGTGTGACGTATAGTGCGGTGTACTGGTGCCTGCCTGCACCATGGGGTGTGACGTATAGTGCGGTGTACTGGTGCCTGCCTGCACCATGGGGTGTGACGTATAGTGCGGTGTACTGGTGCCTGCCTGCACCATGGGGTGTGACGTATAGTGCGGTGTACTGGTGCCTGCCTGCACCATGGGGTGTGACGTATAGTGCGGTGTACTGGTGCCTGCCTGCACCATGGGGTGTGACGTATAGTGCGGTGTACTGGTGCCTGCCTGTATATGGTGCCTGCCTGCACCATATCTGCTGCACTGGCAACCACACCCTCACATCCTTCCTGTTAGGCAACCACAACATCACGTCGCATCTCGCCCAGCAGCTGCCTTTGTGACTGTTGCATTGTGTGTTCAAGTGCAGAGATCATGCTATGAAGTGCAGAGATCATGCTATGAAGTGCAGAGATCATGCTATGAAGTGCAGAGATCATGCTATGAAGTGCAGAGATCATGCTATGAAGTGCAGAGATCATGCTATGAAGTGCAGAGATCATGCTATGAAGTGCAGAGATCATGCTATGAAGTGCAGAGATCATGCTATGAAGTGCAGAGAGATGCTACATGTCATATATATATATATATATATATATATATCTATATATATATATATATATATTTTTTTTAATATATATATATATATATATATAGATATAGATATATATAGATATATATATATATATATATATCTATATATATATATCTATATATATATCTATATATATATAGATATATATATAGATATATATATATATATTCATATATATATATATATATATACACACACACACCTCACTGAAGTTATGACACATTGATTAAGGACGACCTCGTTATCTATTGTAGTCTAGTGTGTTTTAGAGTCATGTAATATGTTGTGGTGTGCTGTGTTTCCTTCCATTATCACAGGGTTTTCATCCTAGAGGCGTATGGTGGTGTGTTTTCATCCTAGGGGCGTATGGTGGTATGTTTTCATCCTAGAGGCGTATGGTGGTGTGTTTTCATCCTAGAGGCGTATAGTGGTGTGTTTTCATCCTAGAGGCGTATAGTGGTGTGTTTTCATCCTAGAGGCGTATAGTGGTGTGTTTTCATCCTAGAGGCGTATGGTGGTGTGTTTTCATCCTAGAGGCGTATAGTGGTGTGTTTTCATCCTAGAGGCGTATAGTGGTATGTTTTCATCCTAGAGGCGTATAGTGGTGTGTTTTCATCCTAGAGGCGTATAGTGGTGTGTTTTCATCCTAGAGGCGTATAGTGGTGTGTTTTCATCCTAGAGGCGTATAGTGGTGTGTTTTCATCCTAGGGGCGTATGGTGGTATGTTTTCATCCTAGAGGCGTATAGTGATGTGTTTTCATCCTAGGGGCGTATAGTGGTGTGTTTTCATCCTAGAGGCGTATAGTGATGTGTTTTCATCCTAGGGGCGTATAGTGGTGTGTTTTCATCCTAGGGGCGTATGGTGGTATGTTTTCATCCTAGGGGCGTATGGTGGTATGTTTTCATCCTAGAGGCGTATAGTGATGTGTTTTCATCCTAGGGGCGTATAGTGGTGTGTTTTCATCTTAGAGGCGTATAGTGGTGTGTTTTCATCCTAGGGGCGTATGGTGGTATGTTTTCATCCTAGAGGCGTATAGTGATGTGTTTTCATCCTAGGGGCGTATAGTGGTGTGTTTTCATCCTAGAGGCGTATAGTGATGTGTTTTCATCCTAGGGGCGTATAGTGGTGTGTTTTCATCCTAATGGCGTATAGTGGTGTGTTTTCATCCTAGGGGCGTATAGTGGTGTGTTTTCATCCTAGAGGCGTATAGTGGTGTGTTTTCATCCTAGAGGCGTATAGTGGTGTGTTTTCATCCTAGGGGCGTATGGTGGTATGTTTTCCTCCTAGAGGCGTATAGTGATGTGTTTTCATCCTAGGGGCGTATAGTGGTGTGTTTTCATCCTAGAGGCGTATAGTGGTGTGTTTTCATCCTAGGGGCGTATAGTGGTGTGTTTTCATCCTAGGGGCGTATGGTGGTATGTTTTCATCCTAGGGCGTATGGTGGTATGTTTTCATCCTAGAGGCGTATAGTGATGTGTTTTCATCCTAGGGGCGTATAGTGGTGTGTTTTCATCTTAGAGGCGTATAGTGGTGTGTTTTCATCCTAGGGGCGTGTGGTGGTATGTTTTCATCCTAGAGGCGTATAGTGATGTGTTTTCATCCTAGGGGCGTATAGTGGTGTGTTTTCATCCTAGAGGCGTATAGTGATGTGTTTTCATCCTAGGGGCGTATAGTGGTGTGTTTTCATCCTAGAGGCGTATAGTGGTGTGTTTTCATCCTAGGGGCGTATAGTGGTGTGTTTTCATCCTAGAGGCGTATAGTGGTGTGTTTTCATCCTAGAGGCGTATGGTGGTGTGTTTTCATCCTAGAGGCGTATAGTGGTGTGTTTTCATCCTAGAGGCGTATGGTGGTGTGTTTTCATCCTAGAGGCGTATAGTGGTGTGTTTTCATCCTAGAGGCGTATAGTGGTATGTTTTCATGCTAGAGGCGTATAGTGGTGTGTTTTCATCCTAGAGGCGTATAGTGGTGTGTTTTCATCCTAGAGGCGTATAGTGGTGTGTTTTCATCCTAGAGGCGTATAGTGGTGTGTTTTCATCCTAGAGGCGTATGGTGGTGTGTTTTCATCCTAGAGGCGTATAGTGGTGTGTTTTCATCCTAGAGGCGTATAGTGGTATGTTTTCATCCTAGAGGCGTATAGTGGTGTGTTTTCATCCTAGAGGCGTATAGTGGTGTGTTTTCATCCTAGAGGCGTATAGTGGTGTGTTTTCATCCTAGAGGCGTATAGTGGTGTGTTTTCATCCTAGAGGCGTATAGTGGTGTGTTTTCATCCTAGGGGCGTATGGTGGTATGTTTTCATCCTAGAGGCGTATAGTGATGTGTTTTCATCCTAGGGGCGTATAGTGGTGTGTTTTCATCCTAGGGGCGTATGGTGGTATGTTTTCATCCTAGGGGCGTATGGTGGTATGTTTTCATCCTAGAGGCGTATAGTGATGTGTTTTCATCCTAGGGGCGTATAGTGGTGTGTTTTCATCCTAGAGGCGTATAGTGGTGTGTTTTCATCCTAGGGGCGTATAGTGGTGTGTTTTCATCCTAGGGGCGTATGGTGGTATGTTTTCATCCTAGGGCGTATGGTGGTATGTTTTCATCCTAGAGGCGTATAGTGATGTGTTTTCATCCTAGGGGCGTATAGTGGTGTGTTTTCATCTTAGAGGCGTATAGTGGTGTGTTTTCATCCTAGGGGCGTGTGGTGGTATGTTTTCATCCTAGAGGCGTATAGTGATGTGTTTTCATCCTAGGGGCGTATAGTGGTGTGTTTTCATCCTAGAGGCGTATAGTGATGTGTTTTCATCCTAGGGGCGTATAGTGGTGTGTTTTCATCCTAGAGGCGTATAGTGGTGTGTTTTCATCCTAGGGGCGTATAGTGGTGTGTTTTCATCCTAGAGGCGTATAGTGGTGTGTTTTCATCCTAGAGGCGTATAGTGGTGTGTTTTCATCCTAGAGGCGTATAGTGGTATGTTTTCATCCTAGAGGCGTATAGTGGTGTGTTTTCATCCTAGGGGCGTATGGTGGTATGTTTTCATCCTAGAGGCGTATAGTGATGTGTTTTCATCCTAGGGGCGTATAGTGGTGTGTTTTCATCTTAGAGGCGTATAGTGGTGTGTTTTCATCCTAGGGGCGTATGGTGGTATGTTTTCATCCTAGAGGCGTATAGTGATGTGTTTTCATCCTAGGGGCGTATAGTGGTGTGTTTTCATCCTAGAGGCGTATAGTGATGTGTTTTCATCCTAGGGGCGTATAGTGGTGTGTTTTCATCCTAATGGCGTATAGTGGTGTGTTTTCATCCTAGGGGCGTATAGTGGTGTGTTTTCATCCTAGAGGCGTATAGTGGTGTGTTTTCATCCTAGAGGCGTATAGTGGTG